>NC_090746.1:59057103-59062103 GCF_036898095.1 Palaemon carinicauda
CCTAGTTAATACTGAAGTCGGCGTGACAATCTACAGTACCCCTACAATTTAGTCGGTGATGTCAGTACAGTACCCTTTCACAGTAGTCAGTTGTGCCGTACAGTAACACTTCGTCTGCCTGGAGTACAGTACGATCATCCTTTGGTCTTATCGTGGCTGCTTGGTGGATTATTAATGTCAATCTGTCCATGAATTATTTTTCTAGCAACTATAAATCTTGATAACAAAGGGATACTGGTATCATACAATTTAACATCTATATGTTAAGGCAATGTTTATGGCATCACTTAGATTCTGATGTTAGACATTGCATTCAATAACCAGCGATTGTCGTTAAAATGAGGTCTTCCTTATCCTTTTGTAATTTTCGTTTATGCGGGAAAGAAAAGGAAAGGCAAGTTCTTGTTCCTCCGTGAAAGTGCGTTATTTGTCATTGCCAGCAAATATACGAGGATTTAATTTCAATAAGATATTATTATTATAACTTTATTTTAAATCAGATACCAATTCAACACTGAAAAGTCTTGTTAAGTCATCTATCAAAATAGTATTTTTCCGAAGTGCAATGGCCCACCTCATGGAAGAAGTAATGGCGTGACAACGTCAGCCCTTTTTCCGCCGTTATTGTTACACTTTTGAAAGACGTCAACCATTTGAATCGCCTTTAGTGACCAAGAACAGTAGTTTCTGATTACATAATAAAAATTTAGTTAAGCATAGAATTTGATACATCTAATACCTGTTACGTTGAATGCAAAGAATGTAAATTCCTACACTGAAAAGCGGTTCTTTTAATAAATGAGGGTCTTTTGATAAGTTCGTTACGCATGAGGCCTTGCATAAGGTGAGAAACAAAGGCTTTGGAGAAATTGTGTATGTTGCTGTATTTAAATAGGTCTCTGAGGTAACCTTTATAACATACCCCTTTCTACCTGTTATTGACAGGTAGTGTATTTTCCTGCATGTTTTAACTTAGTTTTTTTCCGTCACAGGTTTTGTTTTCGTAAAGAATTCTATTGTTTTTATTCTTCTTTGTTGTTTAAAACTCTATTATGAGACATTTTATTTTCACATTGACTTTTCAGTTTCTTTTGTTAGGTAAATCCGTTCTACGATGGTCATCAGGTTACGCTTTATAATCAATCAATCATAAGTGAACTTCAAGCTTATTTTCTTTTTTTCATTTTAGTAAAGTTTTTTTTTTCTATTTCCCTTCCATCCCCCCTCCTGTCCCCCGCTTTTCACGTGGTTAGACTAAGTGAGCAGAAATGCCTCCATTAATATCATTGTAATGAGATACGGCATCAAAGATTATTTCATGAAATGTCATGATTTGATGGTGTCAAAAATATGGATGACAAACAAATTTGTTTGTATGAGAGAGAGAGAGAGAGAGAGAGAGAGAGAGAGAGAGAGAGAGAGAGAGAGAGAGAGAGAGAGAGAGAGAGAGAGTTTAAAAACATATTTCTTCTTTGACCTCAGATAGATTTAATGATGAAGCGACAAGGCTCTCACGATGAAAGGAGACTGAGATCGAGGATATATTATCTTGATTTTAGACAAAAAGTTCCTCAACAGATAAAATTACAATGGTTTACGATATGTTTGTTGAGAGAGAGAGAGAGAGAGAGAGAGAGAGAGAGAGAGAGAGAGAGAGAGAGAGAGAGAGAGAGAGAGATGATTTTCATCATCTTTGCAACCTTAACACTATTTTTCACTGATTACTAGTAAATGTTTCGTTCTTAATTAAGCAGTATTTCTTTTTATCCAATGCTGGTCAATAACAGTTATTGTTTGGTCACATACACTTCTATGATTATTTGTTGTCTTTCACTGGTTATTTTATATGAAAATTACAAGCAATTGTTGAATCATTTAAACAAGAGTAAGTAATTTAAAGAGACGAAAATTTTGCTAATCGCTTTATGAGTAAACCTTTTTTTTTTTTTTAGAAATATTATCCATATGTAAATGAAAAACGCAAAACTCTCTCGGTCTTGAATAATTAATAAAACTACCTTTTATATGTGTTGAACTCCTCTTTGCAGAATGTTGAGAGGTAAGATAATTAACATCTAATTAATATTAGTAAAGTATATTTATTTGTAACTACTTAAAATATCAGAATCAGTTTATCTAATAAGTACTTAAGTGCACCTTATTCTATATTCATCTCATACTTCGATCTAAAGTGAATGTCAATTTCTGTTCCAATTCACTTTAAATTCAGTGAACTTTTTAGTATAGTTAAAATTGCCGAATCACGTCTCTCTTTATCTCTTTGGCATTTGGATACGATATGTGATTAGACCGTTTTTATCAGTTTAATAATGATTGTAAATTGGTTTTCGAAGATGATCGTATCTGAAATATCCATTTTCATATGAAGTTAATGGAACTAAAGAGTTAAATAATATAATTCCCTGATTACATTTTCATTGCTACTGATTAAAGGAGTAAATGCGTAAATATAGACTTTAAATACACAAAGAAGTACGTTTAATTGTATGAGAATAGGTCAGATTGATAATTGATTATGAAGACAGTGCTTAATAGTATTATTTTCCATAATGAGAAAGAAAACAGCGAAGTAGTTTTTTTTTTATAAATTATATAAAACTATACTTACCATTTGCTCTTTCATCTATTATTTTGGCCAAATTAAAGAATAGATTAGAACAAAAGAGCTTTCACAAATATGGAGTTCTTTAATTGAGGTTGTAATTGCCTCTTGGAAACGTCTCTGCCTTGCGGGCTGTCGGAATGGAGTTCGAGTTCAGCTCAAATTGTTAGATTCTTGTAGTGTCTCTAACTTCACCATCCTCGTTAGCTAAGGATGGGGGGGCTATGGGGGTATGCTATAGGTCTACCTGCTGAGTCATCAGCAGCCATTGCTTGGCCCTCCCTGATCCTATCTTGGATGGAGATTTGGCTTGGTCGCTGTTCATATGTATATATGGTCAATCTCTAGGGCATTGACCTACTAGGTAGGACATGGTTACTGTCCCTTACCTCTGCCATTCATGAGTGGCTTTAAACCTTTGAACTTGCAAAACTAACAATAGTCAGAATCCTTTGAGCAGTGGTTCCCAACCTTTTTGTTCTTCTTTACCCCTAAAATTGAGGATAAAGAAAAGAAACAATGAAAATGATATTGTAATACAATTTTATTATTCAATCTCAATTAAGATTACATATGTATTGTGTCGTACTGGCTATTCTCTCAGATCCAATGTACTCCCTGAAGAGTAGAAATGTTCTATTAGGTGTATATGTACCCCAGGTTGGGAACCCTTGCCTTAGAGACTCAAAACTTGAATCGCAAGAACTTAAACTAATAGATGAGGAAATGAGATTCAGATGACTTCTTACTGTATATTTTTGAGCTTGCTGTACCAAGAAATGGAATAATTGACTGGGGACAAGTGGCTGGTTAAAACGAGGTAAATTTGAAGATACCCTTGAAGGACTTAAAGATAATTTAAGGTCTATGCTATAAATAAAGAACAAATAATGCATTTTCTGAGGATTTGAGTTAATTAATGCTAGTGGCATACTCATTAAAAAGGAAGTGGGATAGGACGGCAGCCTTGATTACAGTACTTAAAATATTACGATTAAAGACAGTATCCTTACGGATTCTAAAATTAGGTTCTGACAGCAAAGGAGACACCAGACCAGACTTAAACGCTATAGGAGACTCTTAAACTAGACTCAAATACAAAATGAGACTCATAAACTTAACTTAATGGCCAAAGGAGACTTAAACTCAGACTATAAAAGGAACTCCAGAACCAGTCTCAGTTGCCTAAGGAGACTCCAGAACTAGACTCAGACGCTAGAGGGGACTCCAGAACTAGACTCAGACGCTAGAGGGGACTCCAGTACTAGACTCAGACAGAAAAGGGGACTCCAGAACTAGAGTCAGACGCTAGAGGGGACTCCAGAACTAGACTCAGACGCTAGAGGGGACTCTAGAACTAGACTCAGACGCTAGAGGGGACTCCAGAACTAGACTCAGACGCTAGAGGGGACTCCAGAACTAGACCCAGACGCTAAAGGAGACTCCAGAACTAGACTCAGACGCTAGATGGGACTCCAGAACTAGACTCAGACGCTAGAGGGGACTCCAGAACTAGACTCAGACAGAAAAGGGGACTCCAGAACTAGACCCAGATGCTAAAGGAGACCCCAGAACTAGACTCAGACGCTAGAGGGGACTCCAGAACTAGACTCAGACGCTAGAGGGGACTCCAGAACTAGACTCAGACAGAAAAGGGGACTCCAGAACTAGACCCAGACGCTAAAGGAGACTCCAGAACTAGACTCAGACGCTAAAGGAGACTCAGAACTAGACAGAGACGCTAAAGGGGACCCCAGAAAGATATTCAGACGCCAATGGAACTTCCAGAACTAGACTCAGAGGCCAAAGGAGACTCCAGAACTAGACCCAGACGCTAAAGGAAACTCCAGAAGTGGACTCGGATGCCAAAAGGAGACTCCCGAACTCTCAGATGCCATCCTTTGGAACTACCAGCATTACCAGTAATCTAAACCTTGTAGGGATTCGTTTTGTGCACAACAGTGCGCCCTCATAGCGTCGTGCCTTCTCGATTCCATGACCTCCCACCCATCTCCGCCACCCGCTTTTACTTCTTGGGCGCGTTGTGTTATGGAATTGGGACAACGGGGGTGTGTGGGTGGCCCATGGTGGTGTGCCTCGGGTGCGGGGGCGGGGTTCGTCCTTCCTTACCACATTCAAAATCTAATTAAAACGTTTCAGTGTCATCGGATTCCCGATCAGATGGCCTGACCCTCATCCCCTTTTTATTGTTGTGTGGTCGTGTGCGGAGTTTAATTCGAACTTCATCAGTAATACGAGACTCCAGAGTGTTGAGAAAACTCCACAATGAGAGGAGGAGGTTGTCTAGCCAACATGATGGGGGTGCTCGTTGTTGTTTTGTTGATGAAAGAATGCAAAGTGGAGTGGGGGTGGGGGT
>NC_090746.1:59067103-59072103 GCF_036898095.1 Palaemon carinicauda
GCGAAATTTGTATGAATCAAGGTACAAGGTGAATAAAAGTTAAAAAATGCAATCAGGCAAATTCAAGGACAAATCAGGAAAAATTACCATTCTTAATGGAGTTTACCCTAACGACGAAAAGGGAGTATTTATAAAGGTCATCATGCAGAATCAAAGAAAAAATATTGTAACAATTCGAGGGAAGAGTGTGCCCCCTCCCCCAATTTACCTGTCAAGAAAGGTGTTAACAAGAGAGGCAAACAACGGAGTGTGTGAAGGAAATTGGAAGCGATGTGTGCATATGACGTGAGGCTAAAGGAAGGGGAAAGGTGTTAATAGCATTGCTAACCCCGTGTGCCACAATGGGCAACTGCCGTGGTGTTTGACGAACCGTCGCTGGCCACAAACAAAGATGAGAAAACTTTTTCAGGCATCTGAAGAATCTGAGATCCCGTATGAGTTTGTTCGTAGTTTGAATAGGTCTCCTGATTTTTCATTGATTCTTCATGACGTCCTTGTTTATATACGTTGTTTTCGTTACCGGAATAAACTTCATCATGAAAATTTTTACTGATTTGTCTTTGATTTTACCTGATGGCATTATTCATATCTTAATATCATTTTATGCTTTAATTCATACAAACTTCAATTTCCATTTCCTGGATAACTCCAACTCTCTGATTCATGCTACTTTTTTGTTTTATAAAATGTTTTTACATTGATATTATCAGATTTATGCTTATAAAATCATGGTTCTAGCTTAAGAAGGCCCTCAAGATACAAAGTTAAAAAAAATCAAGCTTAAACAAGGTCCATTGCTTCACTGTTTTCTTCAGTGATTCTTCGGTTGTTTAATCTTCATCTCTTTCAGAAGCTAATTTATAAGTCCTTGAATATATCCTTTACTACAATTCAGCTTAACACAGACACTGTCAGTCATTCTTTCCGGTTTCTTTGTTATAACAGATATAAAATAGACATTTTGATATTACAAAAGTACGGTCACTTCATAAAATAACAAAACGAACTCTGTACCAATATATATATATATATATATATATATATATATATATATATATATATATATATATACAGTTTATATATATATATATATATATATATATATATATATATGTGTGTGTGTGTGTGTGTGTGTGTATATATATATAAATATGTACTGTATATATATATATATATATATATATATATATATATATATATATATGTATATATATATATATATATATATATATATATATATATATATATATATATACATATATATATATGTATATGTATATATTTTTTATGGAACATTGCTTATCTAATTGATATTGACTTACCTATTTAGACTTGTCGTTGTTTAATCTAAGGTTAACCCTTTTTACGTATGACCTTACTTTAGCCTGAGCTTCGGGAAGGTACAGTTGAACACAGGAATTCGTAACACACCTCTCTCCGAAGAAATATACCCTGTCACACCATTATTGCATGGCGAGTAACCAAACTGCTAGCGTAGGAAGAGAGGTCAGAGATAGTGGGCAGGACTACACACATGAACTCGCCGGTCATTAAGGGTGTGATAGGATGCACTTCTTCAGAGCGAGGAGTTCCAGGATTTCCTGTGTCCAACTGTACGTGCCATCTCTTGGTTTGGGATTAATTTGCTGTACATATTTTATGTTATGAGTAATATTGAATATGAGTAATTGGTGCCTTAACAAATTTTACCTAACATTACTAGATGTATCTCATGAACATTTTGATGTCAGTGAAACAAGAAGTATAATAAAGGATCAGATTTTTGTCTTAATGTCTTTAAGCTTTTAAGTGGTGATTTTGAATCTATTTCTAATATATATTACAATCTCTCTCTCTCTCTCTCTCTCTCTCTCTCTCTCTCTCTCTCTCTCTCTACACACACACACACACACACACACACACACACACACCACCTGGCTGATGCGGGTGAAAATATAATGAATAACTCATCGGCCTGGAAAATCTCTCGCAAATTGTTTCATGGAAATTTGTATTTATGGAAAAAAATATCTCGGACATAAAAGGTCGCGAGAGGGGCAATGGTAATCAATGTGTTCGCCGAGCGTAATGTAATTGTAATGTCCGCGTCGTGTAGGCACACTTAATTTCATGGGTGTCTTGATGTATGGCCGTTTTCTTGTCTTTATTTGCGTTTGGTTTTCCAATTTCTGTTTCCAGTTGTGGTTGTTCTTCCTTCTTTATGTCCCTGGTTGCGTTTCTTCTTTCGTTTTTTGTCTGTCTGTCTTGTTGCGTTCGGTCTTCCTTGTTTATGTCTGATTGCCTTTTTTTCATTTTTTCTTTTTTTTTTTCTTTGCGTGCGTTCTTCTTTCTTACATGCGTAGTTTCGATTGTTTTCCTTATGTTTTTACTTAGGTTTAATCTTCCTTATTCTGCCTAATTGCCTTAGTTCTTTCCATTTATAACCTTGATTATGATTTTTGTCCTCTGTTTTTATTACGATTGGTTTTTCAGTGTTCTACCGATTTCTGTCTTTTGTTACTTAGCTCACATTTAATCCCTTTGTTATAGTTTGCGTTTATTTTAACTCTGTACCTGCGGTGGCATAATTCTTATCTCATGAAATACCTCTTGTTACAATGTCTTTTTCCATTATCCGTCTTCGATGAATTAGGGGGGACGAATTTGTAATATATTTTACACAAATTTTTCCTTTTTTCAGAGAATTTTTTTTTAATGTTTATTTTTGTGTAAAAAAAAACTTTTTTAGGAGTGAAATGAAATGAGATTCTCACCGGAATAAATTACTCTTCAGAAGATTTCATAAAGATTTTGTTAGTTTGAGGTTTATAAATTTACGTTCATTTCGCAATTTGTTTGATGAAATTCCAATTGTTATTTTTGTAAATTTAATATTAGTCTTTTTTGTCGCGGCATTAATCGTAGAAAGGTTAGTAGTGATGAAAGTGAAATTTAATTGAAATTTATTTTTCATATTTACACATATTTACATGGATAAATACATATTTTTACAAATACATAAATTCATAAATGCTCTTTTTATAAAATTCAAGGATATGATGATATATTTTACGTATATTATTTGTATTTTATATAAAATCTGTCTGTAAGATTTTTATCGTTTACTTATTGTTTATTTCAATCTGCATTACACAGTAATAAACCAAATATAGTTTCAGGGATGAGTTTGGTTCGTAAGTTAGTGGTGTAGTGTTATTTGGTTAGATCAAATAGCTGATGTGTGTGAATACAATAATGGAGTTTATTTTAAAACAAGGACTTATGAGAGTGACTCGGACAGAGAGTTTGAGTGTTTGTATTGAATGGTTTAAACGATAATATGATGCATTGGGTTTAGTTAGGCCGATTGTGTTTGTAGAATCTTGTAGATGAACCATGTAGCTGGTATTTACTATCATAACTTAAAACTGAAATTTTAGATTCAAAGTATTATACTTATGTTTTTTAAAACAATGTTGATGTATTAGTTTAAAATTCCGTTGATACGAATGGTTGAAAATGCTGGATACACATGGTTTGAAAATGTAGAAACCTGGATAGTAGATGGAAACGGGAAACCGGTGATTTTGGTTAAAAACAGAAAGCTGATATCTGGTGAATAATAGACTGAATTGAATTTGAAAGCTGAATACTTTCTTTGGTTTTATATGCATTAATAAGAAAATAAGTTTACATTGCAAAGGATAGATCTAAAAGTAGCCCTATATGGTTTTATAGCCTTCTTAATTTATTATCTGCTTATCAGGATAGCGTATATGAGTGTTCAGCCATACGCAATGTACGTTTATTAATTTTCACACTCACACACACACACACACACACACACACACACACATATATATATATATATATATATATATATAATTTATTCATACACACATATATATGTATATATATATATATATATATATATATATGTGTGTGTGTGTGTGTATACACATTAAAATATGCTAACAGACGGATGTAAGATCTAGTAGTGTATAAGTTAAATGTATTTAGAATAATATGTACCTATCCACGTATTAAATTACGAATGGTGGTGTTTCGAGAGAGAGAGAGAGAGAGAGAGAGAGAGAGAGAGAGAGAGAGAGAGAGAGAGAGAGAGAGAGAGAGAGAGAGAGAGTTAAGAATCAGAGAAAGGGGGAATCCTTTGTTGAAGAGATCCAAAGAAAAACCAGGATCTGTAAATCTTTTTGAGGGGGTTATATTCCGGCCACCTGGGCGGGCACGAAATCCCCCTACCCCTCTCACCTCCACCCTCCCACCCCCTCCCTCCACCTCCCCCCATTACCGCCAATATAATTGTATGTTTGGTGGTGCCAGTGTAGCGAATTGACCTGTGACTATTGGCCTAAACCGAAGCTAAAATGCCTCCATAAATTGTTCTAAAAGTCTCCATCTTCTACTAGGGTGTTCTCCTTTCAACTAACCCCGATAGTAGAAAAATTCCCAAGTATTTAAAGAAATTAATACCAATATCGTCATTTAAGTCTATCTGATAGATCAAAATCTTTCTATCTCATATATTTCGTCAGGTGATATGTGCATGGATTATATCATAAATATTTTAATATCTCAAGTATGTTGTATCGTATGTTTCGTTCCAAAGACCGTGATGGGAACTCGTAATGTCTTATTTTGTAAAGTGAGCCATAAATATTTTCCAGGAATGTATCCATGACTTTGCCGTAGGTTCTGTGTGCTATGTATCTTTTCCCCACATATATCTTTCCTCTTCAGCAGCTTCTCTTTATCGGCACATTCGTGGTTATAGTTATCGCCGAGCTAAAATGCAGCTGGGAGGTCTTTGTGAGTTATCCAATAACACACACTGTGGCAAATCGCTATTCTTCGAGGGCGCTTAGAGGCGGCCGTATTTGCTTCTCTAATTGGGACTTCGTTGTCATAATTTATGTCAATGATAGGTTACGTTTGGAAGTTATTTACCTGGTGGAATTTTTTTTTATTTTCCACCATTT
>NC_090746.1:59077103-59092103 GCF_036898095.1 Palaemon carinicauda
TAAAAAGATTGACCAAAACATGGTAACATCCTCGAAAGGGGTGTCAACCCAAATGCTAGAAATATTAAAAAAAAAAAAAAAAAAAAACTACGATATACATTGTTCCTATAATAATTCACATATCCAAATGAAAATTTCAGGAATTGAAATAGAATATATTTTCCATGTACCTGCTAATTTCCATGTTGATAACTGTTATGTTGCCTTTTTGATATGGTGTTAAATGGAGCAACATTAGAGTGAACAGCATGATAGATACATCAAGGAGGGGAAAAGCTGATCCCATAAACAATATTCGTCCCAAGTTGTACCTATCCATTTTATTCTTGTCATTGTTACCTCATACTATGAACGAGCCATCAGAGAGATACTTTTACCTACAAAAGAAAGGGATACAATCGAAGATTTAAGAAAAAATGATGAAATGAAGAAAAATAAAAGGAAAAACACAAAGAAAGAGAGATAGAAACATGACAAATCATGGAAATACAAAGCAACCAAATATCTCTTGATTCTTTAAGAAAAAATGTCTGCAAACACTAACGTCAATAAAAAAATATCTAAATTGACCACGGTAATAAATAGAGATAATTGAACTGCTAGGATAGTCCCGATAGTGAATGATAAGGATTTATTTATACCTAAAATAAAAGAAATAAAAAATAAATTCAAATTATTTTGGAAGATATTAAGGATCGTCCATTATTTTGCATTGGTAGAGCAACAAAGGGTTTTTAGAGGAAGAAGGAGGCTAAGTGACTCGCCTTGAGCTAGATGCTTGAAGCCACTCTCCACATATCATCATCATCATCTCCTCCCACGTCTATTGACGCAAAGGGCCTCAATTAGATTCCGCCAGTCATCTCTATCTTCAGCTTATAATTCAATACTTCTCCAATCACAATATCCTACTTCATGCATAATATTCCCGAGTCTTCCAACTCGTCTAGTGCCTTGTGGAGGCCAGTTTAAAGTTTGGTGAAGTAATGTCTCTTAGGGAGAACAAAGAGCATCCCCAAACCATGTCCATCTACCCCTCACCATGATCTCATCCACATGTGTCGCTCGAGTAATCTCTCTTAGTTTCATTTCTAATCCTGTCCTGTCATTTAACACCCAATATTCTTGTGAGGGCTTTTTTCTTAAATCTACAAAATGAGTTTCATTTATATACCAAGATTCACGACCATACAAGAACACCGATCTCACTAAACTGATATATAGCCTGATTATTATATGTAATTTTAGGCGACCTGATTTCCAAATTTGGCTTAACCTAGCCATCCTCTGATTTGCTTTTTTCAATCTTTAATTAAACTCAAATTCTAAAGCTCCTATATTAGATATCATATTTAAATAATTCTACCTCATTAATCCTTTATCTTTCCAAAGATATATCATCTTCCATTGGATATTCCGTTCACATCATCTGTCTTTCTTCTATTTATCTCGAGCCCAACCTCATGTGATTTTTCATGCATTCTGGTAAGCAAGCTTTCCAAGCCCTGTGGTATTCTGCTAAATAGGGCAGCGTCATCAGCATACTCTAGGTCTCCTAATTTTCTGTTACCAATCCATTCCAATCCTTCTCCACTATCTCCAACCGATCTATGCATTACAAAATCTATGAGGAGGATAAACAACATAGGTAACAACACATTCCCTTACAGTACTCCACTTTTCACTGGAAATTCGTTTGACAGGCCGCCACTAACATAACTTTGCATTTGCTATGCTTGTGAACAGACAATTAAATTTACATATTTGAGAGGAATTGCATAATGTCGCAGGACTCTCCACAAAATTTGCTAAAGCACATAATCAAAAGCTTTTTCATAGCCCACATATACCATCAAAAGTGGAATTCTATATACTACATATTGCTGTACCACATGTCTTAAATGAAAATTTGGTCAGTACAACTTCTACCTTTTCTAAATCCTGCTTGTTCATCTCTCAACTTTTCATCTATCTTTCTCTCTAGTCTCTTTAGAACGAGAATTCTATATATTTTCATGACAGCTGACGTAAGTGTGATACCTTTGTAATGATTGCAATCAGTCAGATCTTTTTTTGTCATTTTCACCAGCACTCCTAGCTCCCATACATAAGGCTTTGCCTCCTCACGCCACATTCTACAAAATAATCTTGTAGGAAATCATGGAGTCACTTCATTTTCAGGCAATATCATATCAGCAGTTATTCCTTCGTATCCAGTCTTTCCATCTTTTGAGTTTTTTTAAAGAATAGCTTCGATTTCAAACACACCTAATTCATTCATGGGCACATCAAGGTCTTCATCAGTTTCAGGTATATCAACCAGATTATTCCCTTTGTATTTCCTATTCATGACCTCACTAAAGTGTTCAATCCAACGTTACCTTTTTTCATGTTCTTTTGTTATAACAGATCCATCTTTCTCTTTGATGGGTATATGCTTCTTTTTTTCCCGTAGAGATTTCATTAATAATTCCAAGAGCAATTTCTACAACGAACCCACTCCCTGAATTCATAGCTTTGCCAGCCTCATCTGCTTTCCTGTCTAAATGTTCTCTCCAATCATTCCTGATATTTCTTTTGACCTCACTATCAATACTGAAATACTTGTCATGCTCTGTCTTGTAATTTTCATTACTTCCTCGAAAACTTTTAAGAAATCAATTTCTGTCTTTGTCTTCTTTTTATAGTATCCCAAGTATCATTTGATATCTATGGTTTTCTCCTTGTAACTGCATGTCCCAAAACTTCGTCTCTTAAAGTCTCTTAAGACTGTAAATCGATTCCTACATTCAGTTAAAAAGATTTTTGTGCTCATCCTCTAGAAGCTTAGTTGTATCAAACTTAGGTATTCTATCTACATTTCTGTTGGGTTCTTTCAGTTTTAATATTTGTGTGGCAATGGGGAGCTGGTGATCACTGCACCTCTATGGCTTGTTACATTTCCCAGAGTCCTCCTTCTCTCTTTATCAATGGCTATGTGATCTATTTGATATTTGTAATTGCCACATGGCGAAGTCCTTGTATATTTGTGGATCTCCTTGTGCTGGAAAGAGTACCTCCAGTAATAAGATTGTTTGTTGAACAATAACTTATAAAATGTGCCCCATTTTCATTTGCAACTTCGTCAAGAACCTCAACACCCATCACATTTTCTATCCCTTGATTATTCCTTCCAACTTTAGTATTGAAGTCATTAATCACAATTTTCATATCTCTCTAGGTTCTCACCTATTATACTCTGCAGTTCTTCACAGTATTCATCTCTCCTTTCTTCAGGGTAATCATTTGATTTGCCTTGGAAGATGGAATCTTTGGGATCTTGAACCCTTTCCTTTTTGCCCGGCGGGCATGCTGTCATGCGTTTGCGGAGAGGGGAACTGGGCAATTTTAACCTCTCAAAAAGTTTTCATTCTTTTTGCCTCTCGCACGAGTACGAAGGAGAGTACTGGAGCGATGGCGCACAGGATGCTGCTGGTGCTCAGTTTCTGCTGAAGCACAGTTCTTGGTGAAGGCGCAGAAAAGCGCTGGTGCGCAGGAAACCAATGCGTAGGGTGAATATACAAAGAGTAGGCCAGACTATTTGGCCTCTATTTTGAGATACCTTACTTCTAGCATTAGAGGCTCTTTGACCTTTTATTTTGAGATGCCCTACTTCCAACATTAGAGGATATTTAAGCTCTATTTTGATGTGCCATACCTTTAGTATTAAGGGCTCTATGACCTCTATTTTGAGGTACTATAATCTTAGCATTATATGTTCTTTGATCTCTAATTTGAAGTGCTTTACCTCTAGCATTAGAGTCTCTTTGACCTCTATTTTGAGGCTCCTTACTTTTAGCATTAGAGGGTCTTTGACCTCCATTTGAGGCTCCTTACTTTTAGCATTAGAGGCTCTTTGACCTCTATTTTGAGGCTCCTTACTTTGAGCATTAGAGGGTTTTTTACCTCTATTTTGAGACTGCTCACTTTAAGCGTTAGAGTCTCTTTGACCTCTATTTTGAGGCTTCTTACTTTTAGCGTTAGAGGGGCTTTAACCTCTATTTTCAGGCTCATTACTTTTAACATCAGAGATGGTTTGACCTCTATTTTGAGGCTCCTTACTTTGAGCATTAGAGGGCCCTTGACCTCTATTTTGATGCTCCTTACGTTTAGCATTAGAGGCTCTTTGACCTCCATTTTGAGGCTCCTTACGTTTAGCATTAGAGGCTGTTAGACCTCTATTTTGAGACTGCTCACTTTAAGCATTAGAGTCTCTTTGACCTCTATTTTGAGGCTTCTAACTTTTAGCGTTAGAGGGTCTTTATCCTCTATTTTGAGGCTCATTACTTTTAGCATTAGAGGCGGTTTGACCTCTATTTTGAGGCTCCTTACTTTGAGCATTAGAGGGTCTTTGACCTCTATTTTGATGCTCCTTACGTTTAGCATTAGAGGCTCTTTGACCTCTATTTTGAGACTGCTCACTTTTAGCATAAGAGGGTCTTTGACCTCTATTTTGAGGCTCCTTACTTTTAGCATTAGAGGGTCTTTGATCTTCATTTTGAGGCTCCTTACGTTTAGCATTAGAGGGTCTTTGACCTCTATTTTGAGGCTCATTCCTTTTAGCATTAGAGGCTCTTTGACCTCTATTTTGAGACTGCTCACTTACAGCATTAGAATCCATTTGACCTGTATTTTGAGGCTCCTTACGTTTAGCATTAGAGGGTCTTTGACCTCTATTTTGAGGCTCCTTACTATTAGCATTAGAGTATCTATGACCTCTATTTTGAGGCTCCTTACTTTTAGCATTAGATGGTCTTTGACCTCTGTTTTGATGTTCCTTACTTTTAGCATTAGAGGCTCTTTGACCTCTATTTTGAGGCTCCTTACGTTTAGCATTAGAGAATATTTGACCTTTATTTTGAGGCTCCTTACTTTTAGCATTAGAGGCTCTTTCACCTCTATTTTGTGGCTGCTCACTTCTAGCATTAGAGTCCCTTTGACCTATATTTTGAGGCTCTTTGATCTCTGTTTTGAGGCTCCTTACATTTAACATTAGAGGCTCTTTGACCTCTATTTTGAGACTGCTCACTTTTAGCATAAGAGGGTCTTTGACCTCTATTTTGAGGCTCCTTACTTTTAGCATTAGAGGGTCTTTGATCTTCATTTTGAGGCTCCTTACGTTTAGCATTAGAGGGTCTTTGACCTCTATTTTGAGGCTCATTCCTTTTAGCATTAGAGGCTCTTTGACCTCTATTTTGAGACTGCTCACTTACAGCATTAGAATCTATTTGACCTGTATTTTGGGGCTCCTTACGTTTAGCATTAGAGGGTCTTTGACCTCTATTTTAAGGCTCCTTACTATTAGCATTAGAGTATCTATGACCTCTATTTTGAGGCTCCTTACTTTTAGCATTAGATGGTCTTTGACCTCTGTTTTGATGTTCCTTACTTTTAGCATTAGAGGCTCTTTGACCTCTATTTTGAGGCTCCTTACGTTTAGCATTAGAGAATATTTGACCTTTATTTTGAGGCTCCTTACTTTTAGCATTAGAGGCTCTTTGACCTCTATTTTGTGGCTGCTCACTTCTAGCATAAGAGTCCCTTTGACCTCTATTTTGAGGCTCTTTGATCTCTGTTTTGAGGCTCCTTACATTTAACATTAGAGGCTCTTTGACCTATTTTGAAGCTTCTATCTTTTAGCATTAGAGGCTCTGTAACCTCTATTTTGAGGCTCCTTACTTTTAGCATTAGAGGGTCTCTGACCTCGATTTTGAGGTGCAGTATCTCCTGCATTAGAGGCTCTTTGACCTCTGTTTTGAGGCTCCTTACTTTTAGCATTAGAGGCTCTTTGACCTCTATTTTGAGGCTCCTTACTTTTAGTTTTAGAGGCTCTTTGGCCTCTAATTTGAGGCTCCATATTTATAGCCTTAGAGGCTCTATGACCTCTATTTTAAGGCTCCTTACTTTTAGCATTAGAGGGTCTTTGACCTATATTTTGAGGCTCCTTACTTTTAGCATTAGAGGCTCTTTGACCTCTATTTTGAGGCTCCTTACTATTAGCATTAGAGGCTCTTTCACCTCTACTTTTAGGCTCCATACTTATAGCATTAGAGGCTCTTTGATCTCCATTTTGAGGCTCCTTACGTCTAGCATTAGAGGGTCTTTGCCCTCTATTTTGAGGCTCCTTACGTTTAGCATTAGGGGCTGTGTGACCTCTATTTTGAGGCTCCTTACTTTTAGCATTAGAGGCTCTTTGACCTCTATTTTGAGGCTCCTTACTTTTAGTTTTAGAGGCTCTTTGACCTCTAATTTGAGGCTCAATACTTATAGCATTAGAGTATCTATGACCTCTATTTTGAGGCTCCTTACATTTAGCATTAGAGGCTCTTTGACCTCTATTTTGAGGCTCCTTACGTTTAGCATTAAAGGCTCTTTGACCTCTATTTTGAGGCTTCTTACGTTTAGCATTAGAGGTTCTTTCACATCTATATTGAGTCTTCTTACTATTAGCATTAGAGGGTCTTTGACCTCTATTTTGAAGCTTCTTACGTGTAGCATTAGAGGCTCTTTGATCTCCATTTTGAGGCTCCTTACGTCTAGCATTAGAGGGTCTTTCCCCTCTATTTTGAGGCTCCTTACTTTAAGCATCAGAAGCTGTTTGACCTCTATTTTGAGGCTCCCTACTTTTAGCATTATAGGCTCCTTGACCTCTGTTTTGAGGCTTCTTACGTTTAACATTAGAGGGTCTTTGACCTCTGGTTTGAGGCTCCTTACTTTTAGTATTAGAGGTTCTTTGACATCTATTTTGAGACTCCTTACTTTTAGCATTAGAGGGTCTTTGACCTCTATTTTGAGGCTCCTTACTTATGGCATTAGAGGCCCTTTGACCTCTGTTTTGAGGCTCCTTACTTTTGGCATTAGAGGCCCTTTGACCTCTATTTTGAGGTGCTACACTCTAGCATTAGAGTTTCTTTGACCTTTCTTTTAATCCCCTTACCTCTAACATTAAAAGCTCTTTGACCTTTATTTTGGGGTGCTTTATTTCTAGCACTAGAGGCTCTTTGAGACCTCTATTTTAAGGCGACTAATCGCTAATAGTAGAGGCTATTTGACCTCAGTTTTTAGGTCACTTACCTCTATAATTAATGGCTATTTTTTATACTTCTTCATGTAAAGGCTTTCCTTCTCTATTCTCTTCAGTTTTTTATAGTTTTTCAAGATCTGCTTTGCTTAGTTCGCCAGTCTCCTTCGAGATTTCAAGAGACATATCAGTGCTGTTTGTCTTTGGTTCGTCAGATTCCTCTGAGAAATCGATGGCTTTCATGTCTTTACCTTTAAGGAAAATGGGTAAAGACATGGATGCCATTGATTTCTCGGCATACACTATACGCCATCATACTAAAGTCAACGAAGAGCAACACAATATATACCAATGCCGTCCTGATATGTTCTATCTTCAATGCCGATTTTTGAAGAAACACACGTCGCTTACCGCTTTGCACCAATGCAATCCAATTATAGGACATCGTCGCTAAACCGCAAGCAAATTATCCTTCAAGGCGCTTACATTATGATCTTCAAAGCTCGCCAACTTCGGCAGCAAATATCCAAACTATCTGTAGATGAAGGTGTTCCGAATAGCCTCCAGTTCATCCTGTAGCTGTAACAAAATTCTCACAGTCAGTTACCTGTTCCGCCAGAACGCGAGCTCTGTGAGTAAAGTGAAATCCTCCTCCCAATGTTCATTGCGTATACTTCCATAGCTACAGTACATACAGATCGTGAGGTGTTGCAAGGTATGTTTAAAAAAAAGAAGAGAGAGAGAGAGAGAGAGAGAGAGAGAGAGAGAGAGAGAGAGAGAGAGAGAGAGAGAGAGAGAGAGAGAGAGAGAGAGAGAGAGAGAACAGGTCTTCAGAAGTCTTTTGGAATCCGGGGCGGAGCCGTTCAGAACTGCTCCGGGAAGATTCCGTTCTGGAGTCATTCAGAACTCGAACTCTATGCTAAATCTATGGCTATTTCTTCTGAAGTCATTTGGAGAGGAGATTCAGGAAGATTTTCTTCCGAAATCGTTCAGAGATTTCTGGAATCATTCAGAATTCCATACTAAGTGTATGGGAATTTCTTCTGAATCCTTTTGGAGATGCACGAAGATTTTCTCCCGAAGCCGTTTAGGACTCGCGAAAAATTCTTTTTTTTTTCTCTGCTGTCAATAGGCCCTATAACTCATAATAATAATAATGATAGTAATAATAATAATAATAATAATGATAATAATAATTATAATAATAATAATAATGATGATGATGATGATGATAATAAATTACGTGATTTGATTTACAGCTCCGTGAAGATTCCGTTCTGGACACATTCAGAACTCTATGCTAAGTCTACGGCTATTTCTTCTGAATACATTTGGAGATTCAGGGTTTTCTTTTGAAGTCGTTCAGATTCGCATCTGGAATCATTCAGAATTCCATGCTAAGTCTATGGTAATTTCTTCTGAATCCATTTGGAGAACCATGATTTTCTTCCGAATCCATTTGGAGAACCATGATTTTCTTCCGAATCCATTTAGAACTAGCGAAAAATTTTCTTTTTCTCTGGTTTCAATAGGCCATAATAACTCCTATTATTAATGATAATAATAATAGTAGTAGTAGTAGTAGTAGTAGTAGTAGTAGTAGTAGTAGTAATAAACTACGTGATTTGATTTATGAATTTGAGTCAGAAAGGTCGGAAATCGATCAATGCTTGGATAGGAAGATGAAAAACAATTATTTATTAATCTCTCTCTCTCTCTCTCTCTCTCTCTCTCTCTCTCTCTCTCTCTCTCTCTCTCTCGATATATATATATATATATATATATATATATATATATATATATATATATATATATATATATATATATATATATATTTATATATATATAGGCTTATATTATATGTAGCATTTAATCATAATTAATTTACGGGTATTTTTTTTTTCAATCATCATTATTATTATTATTATTATTATTATCATTATTATTATTATTATTATTATTATTATTATTATTATTATTATTATTAATATAATCTAAGCTATAACATTAGTTGGAAAATCTTTGCTGATCATGGCGATACGCAAATCAGTTCACCGGGGTATAGTACATAATATGTACTATACCCCGGTGAATTCATATCATATACAATATATTATATTGTATATGATATGAATTGATATGATTACAAGCCAGATATTGCATTAAGGTGGTGATTGTGTAGTTAAACGAATGGTCATGGTGTATACGTTTTATCTGAATGAGAGAAATGGTCCAAGGAAATGAATAGATTGATTTTTTTTTTCAAGGGGAAAATTAACCAAGGTGACACCATGGTTTGTAAGGCCACAGAATTGCTAAGATTACCTGGAATAATGATGGGTCGAGTTTAGCCTGGGATAATAAAATATGTGGAATACTAGAAAGGTCTTTTTGTTTATAGTGCAGTGTGAATGTTATTGGTATACCATTTTACATATAGAAAAGTCGAAATATATCCATAAGAAGAACGCTCAATGTACACAATACTCATTTTCTTATGTCTTTTTGCCCCTATGTTTTCTCTCCTTATCTCCCCTTTTAAGTGGAACCTACCTCTCAGAGTGGGGCAAAGTAAATAATTAATTTGGGCGTTTCACCTGTCTCGTACGTGCCACGCGAATCTCTCTCTCTCTCTCTCTCTCTCTCTCTCTCTCTCTCTCTCTCTCTCTCTCTCTCTCTCTCCATTTCATAATTGTAGTATCATGTAACGCTCTTTTCTTCTTTGTCAGACGATTTTTCACCACTTTTCGATTTTTATTCAAATTATTTTTTTTTCCCTGTTTATGCAGTCTTTCTCCTTTTGTTTCTAATACTTACTCTCCAGAACAATGCTTATAGCACTGAACCGCCAACTTCCTCCATTATCATAGGTTTTTTTTGGGGGTGGGGGGTGTGAGTTTCTTATTCATTTATTTTTTTACAAATGCGTCTTAATTTTTTTTTTTTTTGCATAGCTCTTTCTTCTTCTTCTTCTTCTTCTTCTTCTTCTTCTTCTTCTTCTTCTTCTTCTTCTTCTTCTATAATAATTATCACGAGTTAATGGTTATTGCTTTCGTTTAACGGGTATAATTTGTATAGTAGGGTGAGGCAATTTTGGACACCTTTTCAGTAACCTTTGTACAAAATCTATATTAATGATTTATGACCAAATACCAAACGTGTTTTCAAGAGAGGGAGGTCTCATCTATAAAAATGGCTTGTTTCATAATCATCAAAGAATTAGAAATTCTCGTATTACAGTAATAAAAAAAAATATCTCAGTCGCGAGGCAATTTTGGACACGTCTGTATCTCCGTTAAGCGCAAACGCTCAGTTGGGCAAACTATGACAATTTGTGGTCTCTATCAATATAAATATGCTAGAAAAAGATAATAGACTTACATAAATTTTTGTGTCCGTAATCCAAGATTGTCCAATTTTGCCTCGCCAAGAAAAAAGTGAGAAGTTGGCCTGTCCAATTTTGCCTGACCATGGTTTTGAAAACTGTCCAATTTTGCCTTACTATATGAATATGTAAATCAAACTTTGTATTTGAGCACACAAATATACTTTTATGTATAAATATGCATATATGTAATCATAAAAATTCAAAATAAGACATAAGGGGTGCAGTAAAAGGGGTGTCTGCCCAAGGTGACACCCTGAGAGTTATATTAAAAAGAAAAAAGTTTCTTTCTAGCTCGATGGTTATGATATGATTTTCAAAAAGTTATTTAGTACTGGGGACACTCTTAAAGCTGTTTACACTCAGGGGGTAAAACCTTCAAAAAGATTGACCAAAACATGGTAACATCCTCGAGAGGGGTGTCAACCCAAATGTTAGAAATATTTAAGAAAAAAAAAAACTCTACTATATACATTGTTCCTATAATAATTCACATATCCAAATGAAAATTTCAGGAATTGAAATAGAATATATTTTCACTGTACCTGCTAATTTCCATGTTTATAACTGTCATGTTGCCTTTTTGATATGGTGTTAAATGGAGCAACATTAGAGTGAACATCATGATAGTTACATCAAGGAGGGGCAAAGCTGATCCCATAAACAATATTCGTCTTAAGTTGTACCTATCCAATTTATTCTTATCATTGTTACCTCATACTATGAACGAGCCATCAAAGAGATACTTTTACCTACAAAAGAAAGGGATACAATCGAAGATTTAAGAAAAAATGATGAAATGAAGAAAAATAAAAGGAAAAACACAAAGAAAGAGAGATAGAAACATGACAAATCATGGAAATACAAAGCAACCAAATATCTCTCGATTCTTTAAGAAAAAATGTCTGCAAACACTAACGTAAATACAAAAAAATCTAAATTGACCAGGGTAATAAATAGTGATAATTGAACTGCTAGGATAGTCCCGATAGTGAATGATAAGGATTTATTTATACATAAAATAAAAGAAATAAAAAAGAAATTCAAATTATTTTGGAAGGTATTAAGGATCGTCCATTATTATGCATTGGTAGAGCAACAAAGGGGATTTTAGAGGAAGAAGGAGGCTAAGTGACTCGCCTTGAGCTAGATGCTTGAAGCCACTGCCCGCATATCATCATCATCTCCTCCCACGTCTATTGACGCAAAGGGCCTCAATTAGATTTCGCTAGTCGTCTCTATCTTCAGCTTTTAATTCAATACTTCTCCAATCACAATATCCTACTTCATACTTTATAGTCCTGAGTCTTCCAACTCTTCTAGTGCCTTGTGGAGGCCAGTTTAAAGTTTGGTGAAGTAATGTCTCTTAGGGAGAACAAAGAGCATCCCCAAACCATCTCCATCTACCCCTCACCATGATCTCATCCACACGTGGCGCTCGAGTAATCTTTCTTAGTTTCCTTTCTAATCCTGTCCTGTCATTTAACACCCAATATTCTTCTGAGGGCTTTGTTCTCAAATCTACAAAATGAGTTTCATTAATATACCAAGATTCACGACCATACAGTAACACCGATCTCACTAAACTGATATATAGTCTGATTATTATATGTAGTTTTAGGCGACCTGATATCCAAATTTGACTTAACCTAGCCATCCTCTGATTTGCTTTTTTCAAATATTTAAATAATTCTACCTCATTAATCCTTTATCCTTCCAATGATATTTCATCTTCCATTGCATATTCCGTTCTCATCATCTGTCTTCTATTTATCTCGAGCCCAACCTCATGTGATTTTCCATGCATTCTGGTAAGCAAGCTTTCCAAGCCCTGTGGTGTTCTGCTAATTAGGACAGGGTCATCAGCATACTCTAGGTCTCCTAATTTTCTGTTACCAATCCAGTCCAATCCTTCTCCACCATCCCCAACCGATCTATGCATTACAAAATCTATGAAGAGGATAAACAACATAGGTAACAACACATTCCCTTTTGAGTACTCCACTTTTCACTGGAAATTCGTTTGACAAGACGCCACTAACATAAATTTGCATTTACAATTAAATTTACATATTTGAGAGGAACTCCATAATGTCGCAGGACTCTCCACAAAATTTGCTAAAGCACATAATCAAAAGCTTTTTCATAGCCCACATATACCATCAAAAATGGAATTCTATATTCTACATATTGCTGTACCACATGTCTTAAATGAAAATTTGGTCAGTACAACTTCTACCTTTTCTAAATCCTGCTTGTTCATCTCTCAACTTTACATCAATCTTTCTCTCTAGTCTCTTTAGAATGAGAATTCTATATATTTTCATGACAGCTGACGTAAGTGTGATGCCTCTGTAATGATTGCAATCAGTCAGATCTTTTTTTCGTCATTTTCACCAGCACTCCTAGCTCCCATACATAAGGCTTTGCCTCCTCACGCCACATTCTACAAAATAATCTTGTAGATAATCTGGGAGTCACTTCATTTTCAGGCAATATCATCTCAGCAGTTATCCTTTCGTATCCAGTGGCTTGCCATCTTTTGAGTTTTTTTTAAGAATAGGTTCGACTTCAAACACACCTAATTCATTCATGGGCACATCAAGGTCTTCATCAGTTTCTGGTATATCAACCAAATTATTCCCTTCGTGTTTCCTATTCATGACCTTACTAAAGTGTTCAATCCAACGTTACCTTTTTTCATGTTCTTTTGTTATAACAGATCCATCTTTCTCTTTGATGGGTATATGCTTCTTTTTTCCCGTAGAGATTTCATTAATAATTCCAAGAGCAATTTCTACAACAAAGCCACTCCCTGAATTCATAGCTTTGTCAGTCGCGTCTGCTTTCCTGTCTAAATGTTCTCTCCAATCATTCCTGATATTTCTTTTGACCTCACTATCAATACTGAAATACTTGTCATGCTCTGCCTTGTAATTTTCATTACTTCCTCGAAAACTTTAAGAAATCAATTTCTGTCTTTGTCTTCTTTGTATAGTATCCCAAGTATCATTTGATATCCATGGTTTTCTCCTTGTAACTGCATGTCCCAAAACTTCGTCTCTTAAAGTCTCGTAAGACTGTAAATCGATTCCTACATTCAGTTACAAAGATTTCTTTGCTCATCCTCTAGAGGCTTAGTTGTATCAAACTTAGGTATTCTATCTACATTTCTGTTGGGTTCTTTCAGTTTTAATATTTGTGTGGCAATGGGGAGCTGGTGATCACTACCAATAACTGCACCTCTATAGCTTGTTACATTTCCCAGAGTCCTCCTTCTCTCTTTATCAATGGCTATGTGATCTATTTGATATTTGTAATTGCCACATGGCGAAGTCCTTGTATATTTGTGGATCTCCTTGTGCTGGAAAAGAGTACCTCCAGTAACAAGATTGTTTGTTGAACAATAACTTATAAAATGTGCCCCATTTTCATTTGCAACTTCTTCAAGAACCTCAACACCCATCACATTTTCTTATCCCTTGATTATTCCTTCCAACTTTAGCATTGAAGTCATTAATCACAATTTTCATATCTCTCTAGGTTCTCACCTATTATACTCTGCAGTTCTTCACAGTATTCATCTTTCCTTTTTTCAGGGGAATCATATGTTGGCGCATAGCAAACTATAATACTCATATTGCACTGCTTTGATTTAATTTTTGTAAGTAACAATCTGCTACCTACAGCTCTTCATTTGGTTAATGCCTTTTCTGCTCTTGGTGTCATCATCATTATTCCTACCCCTTCTCTTCTAACTCCATCTGTTCATTAGGGCCAAGATATCCATACTATATTTCATAAAATTCATTCTCTACTAGCTGTAACTTCCCAGTTTGATTCATGGTTCTAACATTCCAATTACCAATTTTCAATTTTTCTTTAGTATTTACAAACCGGGAGTTTCTTAGCAACCCACTACTCCCGGGATTGGGGGCAATTCTTTCATTTTCGTTTTCCATAGACTGACTAAATCCATAGAGGGTTCATTGGCTAAATTCATGAAAGAATAGCCAGTTTTTTAGTGATGCGCAGTGCCTATCTAAATAAGGCAAGTGACCCCTGCCGGTCCATACTAATTCCAGTAAGATCAACTGCCGGGCATTAGGAGTAGAGGAGTATCCAGAGCACCAAACGGATACATAACTTTTTCAAATTACAGATGGAATTAATGGTCCTTTATTTATGGAACCCATGCCTCAAAGAGAATGTTTAGTGCTATATTTAAAAGAACTGAAGCTGTTTTTTGAGTTTTCGGTTGAATGAAATAGACCTGTCATATATTCAAGCATTTAAATTGTCACGTATATGACTATAGTATATATTGAATTGTTCACCTTTATTTCCAATTTTATACTTGTCCCTATTTTCTCATTAGTAATAGGTTTGATTATCATTTTCTATGAAATGAAAACTTTTTCTTTTTTATGTTCTTATAAATCAATATGATTTTCTATTGAAATAAATGATAGAAAATATTTTCAAAGAACTATCATTTATCTATATTTCTAGTTAAAATTATTAAGAATATATATATATATATATATATATATAT
>NC_090746.1:59097103-59099603 GCF_036898095.1 Palaemon carinicauda
ATATAATATATATATATATATACAGACAGAGTATATATATATATATATATATATATATATGTATATATATACATATATATATATATATATATATATATATATATATATATATATATATATATATATATATATATATATATATATGCACACACGCTCCTTATTATATTGGGGAGATGAAGCACTGCTACCCGTGAAGGCACTCGGGATGTTCATTGAATTGCACCAAAACGATGTGGAAAAACTGACGTTCCAAAATGAATTGAAGGTAATTAAAGGCTTGCTTATTCACTAATAGTTTCGATAGTTTTGTGGCTTTAAAACATACTCCCAGTGTATGTGTGTTTTTTTTTTTTTCGAACAGTCTGAGACATACACATCCCTAATTAGGTTGCTGATATTGGCTGCATGTGACTTTCAGTAATGGCCGATTCTTGTTATAGATTTGTCTAATTCGGACTCCATGTTACAAAGTTTGGCAACTTCCTTTTTGTCAATAGTGCTTCCGGTTTCACAATTCGACAACTACAGTATTACAAATAATATAAGTTGGATATTTTGAAATTCGACAGCCTCAGTCACGTCAGGTTACGGGGTTTGATAATTTCAGTTTGCCAATTTTGGCTGCATGGTACAAAGTTCGCCAGAGTCAGTTAAAGGACGAATATTGGTAACGAGTTTGACGTCAGTTTTGTCACCGATATTGGCTTTAATTTACAAACTTTAGCAACTTCCATTTTGTCAATAATATTGAAGGCATGGTACAAAGTTCGACAACTTCAGTTACAAAGTATGAGAACTTCAGTTAGAAATTTTGACTTCAGTTACCAAGTCTGCCAACTTCCTTTACTAAGTTTGACAACTTTAGTTACAAAGTGTGACAACTTCCATTACCAAGTCTGCCAACTTTATTTACTAAGTTTGACAACTTTAGTTACAAAGTGTGACAAGTTCAATTACCAAGTCTGCCAACTTTATTTACTAAGTTTGACATCTTCAGTTACAAAGTCTGAAAACTACAGTTACAAAGTTTGACAACTTCAATTACCAAGTCTTCTTACTTCAGTTACAAATTTTAACAACTTCATTTACCAAGTTTGACAACTTCAGTTACAAAGTCTGTCAACTTCAGTTACGAAGTTTTACTACTTCAGCTACGAAGTTTGTTTATATCATTTGCGAAGTTTGTGAACTTTATTTACGAAGTTTGACAACTTCAGTTACGAAGTTTGGCAATTTCATTATTACAGCTGGCTACGCGTTGCTATGTTAATGATGTTCTAAAGCTCTCATAAGTTGAGGTAACATCATTTTTTTTTTTCATTTGGTAAAACTTCGAACAAGAACAGTTTTATCTAGTGCTTCATTTATTTCATCATTCCATAATACTGTTCATAAGCTTCATTCACTCTTCTTCTTCTTCTTCGTCTTCTTCTTCTTCTTCTTCTTCTTCTTATTATTATTATTATTATTATTATTATTATTATTATTATTATTATTATTTTTATCATTATTTTTATTATTATTATTATTATTATTACTATTACTATTATTATTATTATTATTATTATTAGTAGTAGTAGTAGTAGTAGTAGTAGTAGTCAATATTTGTTTCCAAGTATATGATGGTGAGACGGAACTAATACTATCATTATTATCATTAATATTATTATAATGATTCAAAGTCTCAAGTCGTCAGCTCAGGGATGAGAACTTCACTCGACCTCCCCTCCCCTACCCCCTCCCGCTCCTTACCCCTCCCTCTCCCTCTCCCCCCCCCCCCCCCTCCGCAGAAGAGCATCAGTAATGTTACCTGCGTCGGACATGATCGTCGAGGGAGATAAAATTTGTCACTAGTGGCTTTGTAATGTTTATCGCAAACTCTTTGGAAAATAGACTGGGAATTATAGTAACCTAATTAGCATTTGAGAGAGAGAGAGAGAGAGAGAGAGAGAGAGAGAGAGAGAGAGAGAGAGAGAGAGAGAGAGAGAGAGAGAGAGAGAGACGCACTTATGACAAATACCCATTTTAGGCGAAACTACTTCAGGTGTCTCGTGTGTTATTTTTGAGTGTGGGACCTCGCTTTTATAAACTCCGTGAAGATAAGTTGGCAAAATATGGGTGGGAGCTGAAGCTGTCAAGGCGAAGAAGGCATTTGACAGATAAGCCCAGCGTAAGAGACTGGCCCTGTAGCACCTCCTTATCTCGTTCGGCCAAGGAGAAACACTTAGATAACGAGACTGAAGAGGAGGAGAGAGAGAGAGAGAGAGAGAGAGAGAGAGAGAGAGAGAGAGAGAGAGAGAGAGAGAGAGAGAGAGAATTTAATAAATTATTTTTTTTATTACTAGGTTGTAGATACGCGTGTGTGACAGAGAGAGAAAAAGAGAGAGAGGGGTTTAATAATTTTTATTTCTTATTAAAAATGGAGAGAGAGAGAGAGAGAGAGAGAGAGAGAGAGAGAGAGAGAGAGAGAGAGAGAGAGAGAGAGAGTGCGCGCATGGTA
>NC_090746.1:59104603-59124603 GCF_036898095.1 Palaemon carinicauda
GGATTATAATTGTCTATAATTAGCACAGGATTATAATTGTCTATAATTAGCATAGGATTATAATTGTCTGTAATTAGCATACAATTATAATTGTCTATAATTAGCATAGGATTATAATTGTCTATAATTAGCATAGGTTTATAATTGTCTATAATTAGCATACAATTATAGTTGTCTATAATTAGCATAGGATTATAATTGTCTATTATAAGAATAAGATTATAGTTGTCTATAATTAGCATAGGATTTTAATTGTCTATAATTAGTGTTATAATTGTCTATAATTAGCATAGGATTATAATTGTCTATTATTAGAATAGTATTATAATTGTCTAAAATTAGCGTAGGATTATAATTGTCTGTAATTAGCGTAGGATTATAATTATCAATAACTAGCGTATGATTATACTGTAATTGTATATAATTAGCGTAGGATTATAATTTTCTATAATTAGCATATGATTAGAATTGTCTATAATTAGCGTAGGATTATAATTGTCTATAATTATCGTAGGATTATAATTGTCTATAATTAGCGTAGGATTATAATTGTCTATAATTAGTGTAGGATTATAATTGTCTATAATTAGCGTAGGATTATAATTATCTATAATTAGCGTAGGATAATAATTGTCTATAATTAGCGTAGAATTATAATTGTCTATAATTAGCGTAGAATTATAATTGTCTATAATTAGCGTAGGATTATAATTGTCTATAATTATCGTAGGATTATAATTGTCTATAATTAGCGTAGGATTATAATTGTCTATAATTAGCGTAGGATTATAATTGTCTATAATTAGCATAGGATTATAATTGTCTATTATTAGAATAGTATTATAATTGTCTAAAATTAGCGTAGGATTATAATTGTCTGTAATTAGCGTAGGATTATAATTATCAATAACTAGCGTATGATTATACTGTAATTGTATATAATTAGCGTAGGATTATAATTGTCTATAATTAGCATATGATTAGAATTGTCTATAATTAGTGTAGGATTATAATTGTCTATAATTATCGTAGGATTATAATTGTCTATAATTAGCGTAGGATTATAATTGTCTATAATTAGCGTAGGATTATAATTGTCTATAATTAGCGTAGGATTATAATTGTCTATAATTATCGTAGGATTATAATTGTCTATAATTAGCGTAGGATTATAATTGTCTATAATTAGTGTAGGATTATAATTGTCTATAATTAGCGTAGGATTATAATTATCTATAATTAGCGTAGGATAATAATTGTCTATAATTAGCGTAGAATTATAATTGTCTTTAATTAGCGTAGGATTATAATTGTCTATAATTAGCGTAGGATTATAATTGTCTATAATTAGCATAGGATTATAATTGTCTATTATTGGAATTGGATTATAATTGTCTATAATTAGCGTAGGATTATAATTGTCTATAATTAGTATAGGATTATAATTGTCTATAATTAGCATAGGATTATAATTGTCTATAATTAGCATAGGATTATAATTGTCTATAATTAGCGTAAGATTATAATAGTCTATAATTAGCGTAGGATTATAATTCTCTATAATTAGCATAGGATTATAATTGTCTCTAATTAGCATACAGTTATAATTGTCTATAATTAGCATACAGTTATAATTGTCTAAAATTTGCATAGGATTATAATTGTCTATAATTAGCATACAATTATGATTGTCTATAATTAACATAGGATTATATTTGTCTATAATTAGAATAGGATTATGATTGTCTATAATTAGCATAGGATTATAATTGTCTATAATTAGTATAGAATTGTTATGATAAATTATCGTTTTATCTTTCGGTTGTACAGCAGTGGATATAGTAAATTGGCTAAAATTGTAACGACTTCTCGGTTTTAATTATCTGAATTATATTAATTCGAATTCATGATATTACACAAGAATAGAAAATTACACTTTTAAGAAGGTAAACAGCCTTGCAGAGGCATTGTAAAATGGTACGATTTGGTCGCTGCTTTATCATGAAAAATGAATTTGTTAAGATTATAGTACTTTCTTCATGCAAGGAATCATTATCCTCATTACGAATGTAATTCATGGTGTTGCACAAGTATCAATCAGTAACTGAAGTATAAATGAATCAAACATTACCACTGAATCTCTTTAGAATGGTGCAATATGATCGCCCCTCCCCCCAGTGATAATAGATGCTGTTACTAACTAAAGATGTTACTAACTGAAGATGCTGTTACTAACTGGTGGTGTTGTTACTTACTGAAGATGCTGTTACTAACTTATGGTGTTGTTACTTACTGAAGATGCTGTTACTAACCAAAGATGTTGTTACTAACTGGTTCTTTTACAAATTGACTCTTCATTTATTGTTGTAACGTCATTGTATATAAATAGCTGATTTGAAAAACTTTGCTAAGTGAATATCAACTTTATTCAGTTTCCTTTGTGAGTAATCCTGACTAAGCTCTCCGCTTTCCATAATTCCAATGGAGAATACTATATAATAAAGGGAAGAGCATGAACACCCGAATAAATATACGTATAGGCCTACTGTATATCAGTCAATAAATATATTCAAATATATATACAGTTTATATATATTTATACATATATATATATATATATATATATATATATATATATATATATATATTTATATATATATATATATATATATATATATATATATATATATATATATATATATATATATATATATATATATATATATATACACACACACACACATATATATATATATTATGAATATCTTAACATGAATAAAAACATGTAAATGTCAACCACATTGGCCTTTAATATCCAATTCTGCCTTCGGGAATGTATATCCGCTGGAAATTCATTCATGATAACAGCTTCTGAGTGGGCACAGATTCGAACCTATGCCTCCTACCCGAAACCATACCTGTGAGGACTACCAATCCAGTTATCAAGAGTCCCTGCTGGCACGGTTTCGTCTATGAGGCATAGGTTCGAATCTTTGCCCAGCCAGAAGCTGTTATCGTAAATGAATTTCGAGTAGATGTACATTCCATGTAGAATTCGATATTATCTGCCATTGCGGTTGATATTTACATTAATTAAAATCACGAGAGGTAGTGATATATGTTCATGATTAAAGACATTTCTGAGGCCTTTGTCCGACATCACTCAGTGGACCAGAAACGGCTGCATTTGTTGTTGTATCTATGCATGTATATATATATATATATATATATATATATATATATATATATATACATATATATATGTATATATATATATATTATACATATATGTATATATATATATACATATATATATCTATATATATGTATATATATATATATATATATATATATATATATATATATTATACATATATATATATATATACATTTGTCTGTGTATATATATTTATATACATATATATGTATGGCCTGGCACAGCAAGTTGTGATATTGTCAATTGCTGATCAAAAACATCCTCCTTATTGCGTTCCCTAAATTCCTGTATATGGTGACGATTCCTAATAAAAGGGAGATATGTTCTACACTATCTAAACATCTCCTATGGAATTCCGGAGCTGCCTGTGTCATACGAGATATGCTAACCACCGAACACTCTTGGTATGTTGATTAAATTCACTCGGAAAGAGAGAGACTCGCAGCCGAAAAAGGACCGCAGGTTTTGAGTCGCCTCTAGAGAAGTAACTTTTTTTTTTTTTATTCTTATTATTTTTCGATTTTTTTATTTATTTTAATTTTTCTGTTAGATTGTTTCCTATTGTGTTGTTACTTAATTGCTTTGTTTTTAGTCGTCCCTAGATCATATCTCTGTAGTATTCAAATACCCATGTTTCATTCTTATTTTCGATTTTTTATTTATTTTTTATTTTTCCGTTAGGTTGTCTCCTAAGCTATGTTTACTTATTTACCTTCGGGATAATGTTCTTCTGCCTAAGCGAATCTACTATACTGTAAGTCAGATAATATCTATACAGTATTAGAATGTTTGTGTATTCTCGTGTCTGTCCTATTTTTTGTTGATTATGATTCTGGATATTTTCATTTTCTAGTACTATTTGGTCTTATTTTTTTCTACTCTCATTTTTATTTTCTGGGTAAATTATCCATTTATTATTTTCTTACTATGTTTCTAATTAAGTTGACCATGCGTCTTTTATTTCCGTATGAGTAAGGGAATATTAATTTTTAAGTTTTTTTTTTATCTCGCCATATTCAAACGTGTGTTTATTCTTGTCATATTTAAACACATATGTGTTTGTTTTTTTCATATCTAAATTTGTTTTTATTCTCTGTGTATTTAAGCTTATGTTCTTGTAGTCGTATTCAAACTTATGTCTGCTCTCGTCATATTCAAACTTGTGTTTCTTTTCGTCATATTTGAATTTGTGCTTGTTTTGGAACTTAGTTTATTCTAGTCATATTCAAACTGGTGTTTATTCTCGTCATCTTAGAATGTGCTTATTCTCGTTATATTCAAACTGGTGTTTATTTTTGTCATATTAGATCGTATGTTTATTCTTGTTATATTCAAACTGGTGTTTATTTTCCTCATACTAAATCGTATGTTTATTCTCGTAATATTCAAACACATGTGTTTGTTCTCTTCGTATTTAAATTTGTGTTTATTTTCGTCATATTCAAACTTATGTTCTTCTAGTCGTATTCAAACTTGTTTTTATTCTCGTAATATTTAAAATTGTGTTTCTTTTCATCATATCCGAATTTATGTTTGTTCTCGAACTTGTGTTTATTCTCGTCATATTCAAACTTGCGTTTATTATCGAGATTATCATCACTCATGTTATAAATACATATATCATATCTCTTCCAGTGTCATTGCTAATCCAATATTCAGAGATGTTTCTTGTTTATTTTTATATTATCGTTTGTTTTTGCACAAAGTTGATATTAAATTTCATAGTAGAATCAAGTTTGTAATCTTTTCCCTTTATAACAGCAAATTCTACCTATCGCCAAACAATATTCATGATTTTTATTGGGCTCGAAAAGAGAAGGGATGTGGTCTAAAGTTATTGAATATATACAGTATATATATATATATATATATATATATATATATATATATATATATATATAATACATACACTGTATAATGTATTTATAATATGTATGGACTATATATGGCATATGTGTATATATATATATTTATATATATATATATATATATATATATATATATATATATATATATCAATATATATATATATATATATCAATATATATATATAGGTGTTTGTATAACACTAAAATAACCTTCATGTTTAGAGTTTTCCCTTAACAAAGTATTCCGGTGGTGCTCTTCATATATTTTGATAAACCAATTCGTCTCCCTAAAATTTCATTCACCGTGTATTTTTTAATAATAATAGTGATGATAATAAACGATAAAAAAGTGTAAATACTAAGTACAAAAACTAGAATTGGAATTTAATGAAATTTTGAAAAAAATCAATCAGACAATAGCAAGGTTAAGTAAAATTTGGAAATTAAATCGCCATGAAATTTCATGTAAAAATCGGGTTGTATATCAGTTTTGTGAGGTCGGTGTTATTGTATGGACATGAGTCGTGTTATGACTATGAAACAATATCCAACAGATTTTTAGATTTTAGAACCAAACTATGAGAGAGATTACTCGAGTGCCATATGTGGATGAGATTATGGTGAGGGGTAGATGGAGATGGTTTGTGCATGCTCTTCTCACTCACCAAGAGAAATTCGTTCACCAAGCATTTAATCGACTCCACAAGACACTGGAAGAGTTAGAAGACCCAGGCCTACATGGCGGAGGTCTATGAAGCGTGAAGTAGATAATAAATGAAGAAGTATTGATTTAAAAGCTCAAGATCAAAGACGACTGGCGAAATCTAATCGAGGCCCTTTACTTCAATAGTCGTAGGAGGAGATGATGATGATTATTCTGAATTAATCCTTACTCAAGTGTTCCTCATTATTTCAGAATTGCCGATTACCACAAAACAGTAGCATACGTTCATCAATTCAAAGGCTTAACCAAACTAGGAGTTTAGTTATGATTTAACATTTATCATAATGTTATTTAATGAAGTGTAGGCTGATACAAAATCTTATTACCCGAGGATAGGCCCCTTCAAGTACCCCACAATCAAACGAGGGCGAAGTGAACCCTGAAAAGATATGTACTAGATGATACCAATTAAGTTATTTTCACTTGTGAATAATGAAAATAGCAAATATTTTGGGATTACAAGCAGTTTTCTTTTACATTTAGGTAGGTTATTCCTTCGCTGCTTTCTTTAACGTAATGTTTCATACCTCCCATATATGATAAAGAGAAAATGTGTGTGTATATATATATATATATATATATATATATATATATATATATATATATATATATATATATATATACATATATATATACATATAATAATAATAATAATAATAATAATAATAATAATAATAATAATAATAATCTTTATTTCAGCAAACTTATACACTTATACACACATACACACACACACACACACATATATATATATATATATATATATATATATATATATATCTATCTATCTATCTATATATATATATATATATATATATATATATATATATATATATTTATTTATTTCCTGTCTCACTGACCGGCATCCACTCGGAAAACAACAATCTCCCACAAAGTTCCCACGCTAGTGTGTGGTATTTAAGAAAGGAGGAGGATTGGAAAGGGTGGAATCTGTGTGTGTGCTTGTGTGCATATCTATCTAAGCATATAGCTGTCATTCTTAACGGGCTATGTACACCAGTACTTAAAAGAATGGTGAATAATTCATAACAATTTCATTCAGAGAGATCAAGGATTACAGTTAGATTACTTTAATGCAAAGTAAGTGGCGTCATCTTAGGATGGAATAAAACCAGTGGGCTTTAAAAGGAAGGCTGAGAAGATGGGCCTTAACTTAGATATATTAGAGAGAAAATTAAGAAAACTTGAAGTTAAATATAGGGTAGACCCATTTGTTAGTTTGGGGTTATTCAGTTGACTTGTGAAAATAAAACATATTGATAAAAGACTTCTTTGCCGACTAAATCAATTCAAGGCTTCAATATTGGGTACCATATATATCTTATATATATATATATATATATATATATATATATATATATATATATATATATATATATATATATATGTGTGTGTGTGTGTGTGTGTGTATACTGTATATACACACACATATATATGCGTGTGCGTGTATAGTAGATTATACAAAAGAGTCACAGTAATTTTTTTATTTGCAAATTAACCAGGAATAGTTGAAGAAATCGTAATGATCATTAGGATTTTCCATTCCACATATGTGGGTGCACACGCACACACACATATATATATATACATATATATATATATATATATGTGTGTGTGTGTGTGTGTGTATAATGTATGTGCATATTTACACTAGTATATAATTATATAGGCCTATATATATATATATATATATATATATATATATATATATGTGTGTGTGTGTGTGTGTGTGTGTATATATATATATATATATATATATATATATATTTATACATACATATACATATATGTGTCTATATGTGTGTATTTGATGTATATTATGTAGTTTATCATAAGTAGTTTTACTTTTCTCCTACCCGATTGCAACCCAGTAAAGTCCTCCAACTAATAAGAACCTGTTATCATATTTTGGTCAATAGAGGCGCAGTCTACTTGAATTGAATCGAACCCTATCCTAAAAAAGGAACACTGTTCAGATGTAAAGCCTGAACTAGGTACCTTCATTCTATACGCTTACTTAAAATAGACTTGGTCGTTAGACTATCAGTGTTATACACTGAATAATAAATTATATATGTTTACAATGATTTTTTTTTTATGCATATGAGGCACGAGAAGAGTTGGAATACCCAGGCCTACATGGCTGAGGACTATGAAGCGTGAAGTAGGTTGCGATGAATGGAGAAGTATTGAATTATAAGCTCAAGATAAAGACGAATGGCGAAATCTAACCAAGACCCTTTTCTTCAATGGGTGTAGGAGGAGATAATGGTGATGGTGATATATATATATATATATATATATATATATATATATATATATATATACTGTATATATATATATATATACACACTGTGTATGTGTATATATATACACAGTATATATATATATATATATATATATATATATATATATATATATATATATATGAGTTATACCGGCCTAGATGACATTGTGAGAGAGAGAGAGAGAGAGAGAGAGAGAGAGAGAGAGAGAGAGAGAGAGAGAGAGAGAGAGAGATCGTTTACTAGCAATATAGGAATGGATATGGACGTCAAATTTCTTTTTATATCTATTATTCATTACGCAAAGCGATAGTCAAATTTACCAGCAATTTGGCTGAAAAAAAAATAGCCATATATTGTTTAAGCTACTCATAGTTTCTTTCTTAGTTAGGTATTAGACTATTTTGTCCTACAACCTAAATATATTAAAATTTTTATGAAAAAATTAAAACTTGTAGGAACCATCGGAAGTTGTTTCGTAGTAAAGATTCCTGAGCATTACACCAATAACACGACCACCCTATTTTTTTGTGTTATTAAATACGTATACATATGTTTAGTCTATTCGTAAATAGAGGCAGATGTAATCTTGCTAACTTTCGGAATGAATATAGAAGAACAAGCTGATTTAGACAATGTTATCGTTCCAATTCTTACATGTGAACTATAATAATTTTAATGAACTCCTATTGGCTGTATTAATGATGAATGCATCTGCCTTGGGCATCTTAAGGAGAGAGAGAGAGAGAGAGAGAGAGAGAGAGAGAGAGAGAGAGAGAGAGAGAGAGAGAGAGAGAGATTATAAATTGTAGGAGACGGTGTTGATAGAGGAAGAAATGGTGATGTAGGAAAGAGGGATCCTCCTCCAACTCATCATCATCTTATTTGGACCCCTCCTCCTCCTCCTCCACCACATTCGACTAGTCTTGATGTCCGCTGGAACAGACATCGAGACGTCGGTGTGCAGCGACTCGTGTGATTCCTCCAGACGCCTACTGACCACGAGACATGTCCACACCAGCCACACGCTAATATTTACTTATCTCCGGCTTTACACATCTCGTTATTTACCCTATTATTTATTCCGTATCATAATCTCAGCTGTCCGGATGAAGAGCCATAAATGGGAATGGCCTAAAAAAATATGGTATTCTTTTTAAAATTAGATTTTTGAAATCGTTTCAATGTGTTCTTACTATTATTTTATTATTATCATTGATGATGTGGTTATGATTGTTAGAAATGGGAATGAACTCCAAATATAATATTCTGTTTAAAATTAGATCTTTTAAATCGTTTCAATGTCTTATTACTATTGTTTAATTATTATCATTAATGCTGTGATTATGATTGTTAGAAATGGGAATGTACTACAAATATGATATTCTTTTTAAAATTAGATCTTTTAAATCGTTTCAATGTCATATTATTTTTATTATTATCGTTGATGCTCTGCTTATGATTGTTATCATTATTGAGTTGAGGTTAATTCTATGTTGCTATGTTTTTTTTATTTGATATAAATGACCTTGCAATATTTCTTACAAGTTTGAGATATTAGAAATATTTAGTCAATCTTTAAAGTATTACGAAAATCTAAAGTTTAGAATTGATAGTGCATTTTCTGGATTTTGTCAAGATACTGAATATTATTATTATTAATAATATTGATATCAATATTATTATTATTATTATTATTATTATTATTATTCTTTATTATTGAGCTACCAACTGGTTGCGATAATGCAGTTGCTGGAAAGAAGAAGAAAGGGGGTAGGGGGGGGGGGGTAGCCATACTAGAGAACACAGAAATATCACTTGTGCATATCCGTCGTCGAATCTGAGCGCGAGCGATTCCCCTCAGCCAAACACCGTAAAATAATAATGGACTTGGACCGGGAGATGTCTTTGGCTGTAAGGGGATTTGGGGGGAGGGGTGTATTGTGGGGTCAGGGGGTAGGTAGTCAATGGATCCAAGGTTAACACCGTCTAGCAAGTGTCCACTTTACAAACAAGCACGTTCGGCAATTATATAAACACGCATACTTATTTTTGAAGTAGGTGCGCGGAGATGTTTAGTACTCCATTTTTTTATGGGGGGACGGGGTTAATGATTGGAATCCTCAGTTTGATGATTATAGTGCTGGTGATGGTGATGATATCATGATTATGAAGATGGTGATATTGATGATCTTAGATTATGTATTTGTAAGTGGTATGACCGACACAGTATTAATCGTATGTTATTGGACGATCAAAAAACCGTGTAACAGATGCAAGAAATGTAAATGAATAAAGAGAGAGAGAGAGAGAGAGAGAGAGAGAGAGAGAGAGAGAGAGAGAGAGAGAGAGAGAGAGAGAGAGAGATTGCGTTAGTGAAGTTTGTGTTAGTAAGATAATTAATAGTAAGAAATTTCCCTCATAATTCATCCAGGTTTATTTACACATCACTTTTGCTGCGTACTACCAATCAACTCAGTTTTAATTTTCTTCAGATATTGTCATCGTTAATGGTCATATTCCTTTTAACTTTTTGAATTTACTTAATCAACTTTGTTTTATAATAGTTTCTCCTTTAAATGTGAAGATAAAATGTTCGGTGTTAGATACAATTTGATATAATTGAGCATAAGCTTCTTCATATATATATATATATATATATATATATATATATATATATATATATATATATACACACATATATGTATATATATATACACTATATATATATATATATATATATATATATATATATATATATATATATATATATATATATATATATATATATATATATATATATATATATTATCAACCGTTACTACTCCACTGCAGAACAAAGTATCAGAGAAGATCTACTTCGGAGTTGGAACTATTATTATACATTTCATCATTGTTTTTACAATCTTTGCTACGCCCTAGTTGGAAAACCCAAGGGCTCCAACAGGGTAAATACCCCAATGAGGAAAGCAAATAAGGAAATAAAGTATATGAGAAGTAACGAACAATGAATATATCTTAATATTTGTAACGCGTTAAAATAGATCTGTCATATATAAACTATGAAAAGAGACCTATGTTAGCCTGCTCAAGATGAAAACATTCGATGCAAGTTTGAACCTCCGAAGTTCTATAGATTCAACTGCCTAATTAGGAGGGTCATTCCACAGTCTGGCCAAAGCTGGAATGAAACTTATAAATACGGTGTTGACGGAGAAGGCAGTCATATACAGTATAATTTTCTAAAGCTTTTATTTTGTTTGTGCTCGTACACACTTGCTCGTGTCTGTTTAAATCTCACCATTTTGTACTAAAACGTACCTATCAATTCTTAGACAATCAATACTTGCAATTGAGTTGCAAAAGGTTTATCTCTTGCTTGAGGGCACACTCGGGCACAATATTCTATCTCATTTCTCTTCCTCTTATTTTGTTAAAGTTTTTATAGTTTAAATAGGAGATATTTCTTTCAATGTTGTTACTCTTAGAATATTTTATTTTACCTTGTTTCCTCTCCTCACTGGGCTATTTATCTTTTTGGAGCCCCTGGGGTTATAGCATTCTGCTTTTCCCACTAGGGGTGTAGCATGGCAAGTAATAATAATAATAATAATAATAATAATAATAATAATAATAATAATAATAAAAGTAAGTTACATCCAGGTCGTTTGAGAACACCACTAAGAGCCAACTGATGGTAAAGACGGATTTGTGTGCAAGTAAACGAATCATATTTAGGCTTATACCGGAATATTATATTTTATTAAAACTATAGATAGATAGATATAAGAAATACATTTAGATCGCCCTGCTTCACTGATCCTGATGCATCGCATTGGATGTGGTTCGCCTGATAATGATTTTCGATTTATCTAGTTTGTTTTCACTACACATGTAAGCCTACGTAGCTAAATGATAGCAAGTTGTATTTGCAGTGCACCCCAGGGTGACAAAAAGAATAAATTTTCTTGTGCGACACTAAATATAGCACATAATTAGTAACCGTGGACACAAAAGCAATACAATCGGTAAGGGGTCATTTCGTCCTTCCAGTGATAGCAAGCTAATTTTCTTGTTACTTTTAAGGTTAAAAGGCTACTCATTAATGGCAAAGGCAAGGGACAGTAACAATACCCTACTAGGACAATGCTCTAGAGACTGACCATATATATATATATATATATATATATATATATATATATATATATATATATGTATATATATATATATGTGTGTGTGTGTGTGTGAGATCAGTGACCAAGTCTCCTCTCCAACGAAGCTGGGACCAGGCATTGGCAGGTGATGACTCAGCAGGTAGAGCTATAGGTGCCTCCAGAACCCCCGTCCTTAGCTAGCAAGGATGATGAGATTGCAGACACTAAAAGAAACTATCGAGCTTGAGCGGGTCTCTAACCCCAGTCCGGCAGATCACCAATCAGGAGCGTTTCCATTAGACCACCACAAGCCCTTAGTGGAGGAGAGCAAATAACTGTAAGAGTCATTCATATCCGGAAACCAGCATCAAATTTGACGCACACTCCGTTTGGGTTGCTGTTTTGATAAAATCCATTAGCCACCGAAAAATTGAAGATGGCAGCCATTTTTAAAGATGGATGCCATTAAATATATGAAATATGACATTTCGCAATAAAATGACAGAAACTTGTCCTATTTGAGCGATCTTGATGTCAAATCATACATTTCTGCCTTGGCCAAAATCGAAGTTTGCGAAAGGTATGTATTCACCCCTGTCATCGTTTATTTATTTATTTGTGAGCAACTTTACACAAAAACAATTGCGTCTATTTTGACCAAACTTGGTATTCATGTTGGGTATGACCCAAGGATAAACCTTTAACATTTTGGGCAAAGTATATCAAATTACAAGTACGCAGCAATACTTTGAAAATAATCGTAATGTTAAATGAAAGGCAAATATTTTGTTACTTTATTTTTTGTTTGTGATCAACATTACGCAAACACTACAGAAACAGTTTCTACGAAACTTTGTGGACATGTGGGGTATGACCCAAGGATAAATTCATTAGCTCTGAAGAAAATACGTCAAAGTACAAGTAAGCTGTGGAGTTGAGAGAGCAAAATAGGACGGTTTGGCGTGGCAAACGCTTGCTCTCTACTGAGTGCCCCTCTAGTTCACTATGTAGGAACCGAATATGCATCGTACCTATAGTCACTACCTTCCTTGTACCATAATATCATATATTCCCAATTCCATGAAACCTACGCCATCTCTGTTTAATGTAAGCGGTAATAGATAGTAGCGCCTACCTTTCAAGACATCCGTGATAATGTATCCCAGGATTATTTCATTTCCTAAATTTCCTATGGTGAATTTTGTGAAATGATTTTGACTCAACTTGTTTTAGCGATCAGTGGAGTGGCGACACGCATTGACTAGGTTTGAGTTTCATTGTAAATCAGCCTATTTGTCTTACTTCTTCAGCAGGGTATCGATTACAAGCTCGAGACCTGAGCGTTCCGGGGTGAGATTGAGTTTGGGTTAACAGTCATTGCATATGTTTATGCGTTAAACAGCTACTTTGCAGGAATACGAAGTTTGAGAAGCTGAGGTTGTGTGATATTATGATAACCTATTGGGCACAGAAATGTTGTTTGGAAAAGCAGTTATGTATAAATGTCCGTTGAATATAGAGGTGTAATTAGTTGAATATATACATATATGAAAGAAAGGTCTGTTTTGATATTATTGGTGTTCTTAAAATATGGTATTTTAATTGTTCATTACTTCTCTTATCGTTTATTTATTTTTTTATTCCATTTCCTCACTGCGCTATTTTTCCCTGTTGGAGACTTTGGGCTTATAGCATCCTGCTTTTCCAACTAAGGTTGTAGCCTAGCTAGTAATAATAATAGTAATAATAATAATAATAATAATAACAACAATAATAATAATAATAATAATAATAATAATAATAATAATAATAATAATAATAATAATAGTAATAATAATTGGGCTGTAACTCAGTTAAATGTAGGGGTGTAATATATTTAGTGTAGCTTCGAGAAATCTATCGTGAGATATACAGCATTTCAAGAAATCATAATAAAAATAGCATAGATTGATGAGTAATGTCAGGTGAGGAGATATTTAAAAGAAATAAATGCAATGTCAGTTACGAGGTCAGCTTTTAATCCAAACTGGTAATCGGAAGTAAAGCCTCTATACAAGAAAAAGTTTAAATATCTTGTGGGATATTTGCTTACGTTAGCAGCATATTTCAGCTTATTATTGATCAAAGGTGAATTTTATGGGGGGGGGGGGGATAAAGAATCTGTTTGATTATAAACTAGTGAACGCAACCCGTCAACAATGACGGCTATTTTATATGTATATGCACACTCATTGAAACAAATGCACACACCTTCAGCACTTTCCACCCCTCTCCCTTTTCTTACTACAACCTCTCTCACAGGGGTATGACGAGTCCCTCTTCACCCTACCCGAAGGACGGGGAGAGACCAAGTAGCTATATGTCAGTCCATGCTGCTCAGCCAGACCAGAAATATATATATATATATATATATATATATATATATATATATAATATATATATATATATATATATATATATGTGTGTGTGTGTGTGTGTGTGTTTTAGGTTTACGTTAAAATTCACCTTTTTATAGAATACATACTTGTATACATGTACCCACTGACATGTATGGACGATGTAAATTCAGTAACCAGAAATTGTTTTTTATTTAAAAGTAGCTTCTTAAATGAAGAAAAGTAGGAAAAATAGCATAAGAAAATTTTTATGATATTCAAGCTGATTAGTGATATAGTTCTGGATTATAGTAAAACCGTATCTGTTAGTGTATCATGACAAATAATGACAATAATGGCAATTATCGAAATGCATTCTATCATAATGCGAGTTATTGTATTTTTTATAAACTACTGACTTTCTTTCACTGGTACAACGATAGTATCTCTCTCTCTCTCTCTCTCTCTCTCTTACTCTTTGTGCTTCATGATTATCGCCCAGGATGATTTTGTTTGTTTTTAACTTCATTTGCTCTCGGTGTTCAGATTCTGACTCATATAAGATAAAAGTTCTTGTGGAAACAATGATCAAAATCAGATGAAATGGAAAATGGAAATAAGGCATTGGTGTATAGTTGATACAAAACCTAGGCGTTAACTGTACTTCACCTTAAGGCCTGCTATTCTGGTCCTATACAGTAGGGAACCCTACACTCTACAGGACCTTCACAATCATTTTCCTATGTGCATTCCTAGGCATTCAGCATTTCACACCGCATATTGCTCGTTTATTGTCAAATTCACAATTCCGAAGCCGCTAGAGACCAAGAAAGTCTTCAGTTTCCTCGTGTAAGTCTTAATATCTTCAGTATTTCGAATGTTTAATGGGATCTTAATGTATAGAGCCTACAGTAGACACATATCTAGGTTCCCATGGTAACTATTCTCGTGTCAACACGATTTGTTGGCCGCACAATATATAAGAATTCTCCTAGATATTTAGGACGTCCGGTTCTGATAACTTGATGGGTTATTGTACATATTTTAAACTCAGTTCTTTCCTTAATAGGCAGTCATTGTAAATCAATTAGTGTAGGAGTGATTCTTTCTCGGGGGTGGGGGGGGGGGGAGACACCTTCTAATAGTCTTGCTCCTCTATTTATTATGTTTTGTAATATCTTAAGTTGGGCTTTTTGTAAATTGTAGTAAATGGAGTTATTGTAGTCAAGCCTGGTAATAACACAGTTTATTACAAGTTTCTTAAGAGAATGTTCATTCAGGTACTTCTTTATAAAAACAGTGTCTACGATGATAGCCAACAGTTTTTCTACATTATTTATTTGAACATTGAAAGACAAGTTACAGTCAAGAGATACTCCTAGATCGCGAACTTTACTAGATATCGGGACCGGGCCAGAGTTGTTATTCATGTTTATTTGAATATTACCCAAGTTTCATAGGCTGTTTTTGTTTCCAACCACCATAAAATCAGTTTTATTTTTATTCATTTTTTTTTTTTTTATTGTCATCCATTCCCTAAAACTGGAAAGCATTCGGTTTAGAGTTTCAGTAGTGTCGTCTATAGCATTTATGGAAAAGTAAAATTCTGTATCATCTGCCGACTGTATACCAATAGTATGCAGTAGATACAGAATAAGATTGGGCGCAGTACTCTCCCCTTAGCTACCTCCCTTGTATAGTGGTCCATATAATGAATAAGGGTTTCCAATTTACATACTTTAGTTTCTGTCAAAAGCTTGAGCTTCAATACCGATGGATCGTATATCATTTAGTAGCAGTTCATGCGCAACTGTATATAAAACAACACTAAGATCGAGCATTGTTAATGACCATACCTCTCGAGACGTCCGTTTTAGGAAATCAGTCGCACCTTGGAAGTCATTTTAAAGAAATCAATTTCTTTTGCGAGGTCAGTTTAAAGAAATTATCACTCTAGCGAAGTCAGTATAAGGAAATCAGTCCCTCCCATGAAGTCAGTTTAAGGAAATCAATCACTAGCGATGTCAGTTTAAGGAAACCAGTCACTCCTATAAAGTCAGTTTAAGGAAATTATTCACTTTGCTAAGTTTGATTAAGGAAATCAATCACTTGCCAAATCAGTATAAGGAAATCATTTACTCTTGGGAAGTCTGTTCATGAAAATCAATCACTTTTTCGAAGTCAGTTTAAGGAAATTAATCACATTTGCGAAATCAGTTTAAGGTAATCAATCACTTGTGAAGTCAGTTGAAGGAAATTAATTACTTGTGGAGTCTGTTTAAGGAAATCAATCTCTTGCGAAGTCAGTTTAAGGAAATCAGTCACTTATGGAGTCAGTTTAAGGAAATCAATTACTTATGGAGTCCGTTTAAGGAAACCAATCATCTATGGAGTCAGTTTAAGGAAATCAATTACTTATGGAGTCCGTTTAAGGAAACTAATCATCTATGGAGTCAGTTTAAGGAAATCAATCACCTAACTACTCTTAAGAAGTCAGTTCAAGGAAATCAATCAATTAAGGAGTCAGTTTAAGGAAATCAATTAATTATGGGGTCAGTTTAGGGAATCAATCTCTTGCGAAGTCAGTTTTAAGAAAATCAGTTACTTGCGAAACCAGTTGGATTGAAAGGTCACTCCCCCTATCAAAGTTACACTTAAAGTCATTAAACGAATACAAGAGTACAAGAAACATCCAAATCTTAAGATTATTATGATGGACAGAACACAACCAGCGAAGGAAATCCATGTGTTGATTCAGGAAGGGATTTTCCGGAGTTTTCAGAAAATGTTAATTTCCATTCATCATTTGAAATCCAATTAAGGCATTTTCATTTGCGTTAGAGTAATTTCTCGTAATTCTGATCATACTTATAAGTAGGCTGTAAATCTCTCAAATGACTGAGGTTTTCTTTGAGTAAGATTATACAATGGCTTGGGTAATATGGTTCTTTTGTTGAATTTGGAGTAATTTCAGTCGGCTTTCACTTGGAATTTTGATTATACAGCAAACAACGACAAAATGTGGAAACCTGTATTATTCAACATACAACAACAACAAGAGGTGGGGAACTGTCAAAGTTGATTATGTATAGAATCTTTGATTGAATGAATGATCAGTTTTTTTTCAGTTTCGCTTTATTTCATCTTAAAATCCCCATGACAGGCAAATCAGTAACTTACTATAAGCAGCTTGGACATTTTGGTATATTAATTCTATGGACCAATTGCCCCAAGGTGTTCTATCCATTGGGTACGCTGCCTCCAGAATCGATCGATATACACAACAGCAGCTCCCCAGTTTATCGAACTTGATTGAATAAACAAGGAACACCCCATGGCAACAACTGTAGGGGAAACGAGGACGTGTTTAAGACCAGTTTCACTATATTCCTCTTTGTATAGATACCATCACTTTCTGCTTTCTCGGATACCTCTTCATTCCTTGCCTTTAGACCTGGTGTAGTCTGATGTTTCCCTAAGGAGAGAGAGAGAGAGAGAGAGAGAGAGGAGAGAGAGAGAGAGAGAGAGAGAGAGCACAACTGTCTCATGATATTAAGGATTTTTATGAGGTTATATTCCCCCAAACGTGTTTTCTTTGTGAAGTGTTGCAGTGTTTGGAATGCAACAGTCGTGGCCAGATGAAATTTCCTTTACAGAGATCGGGTCACGTCCACAACTCAATATGGAGGGTGCGTCAGCCTCCGTCCCGCCCATGAGATAAGGCTGGACGAATGGCAGTGCCACCGTGGCTGTGGGAGGGGTTATTAAACCGGTTGGCTCGCTGGCATCTCTAGGGGCGGGGTCTAGGCGGGGCTAACTAATGAACTGGGAGGGCAGTACATGAAGGTGTCTCTGTCATTAGACCCCAACAGTTACCGCTAAGCCGTTGCTACAGAGAATACGAAGTCTGTGTCGTTTCGTTGTGTCATTCAAAGACTTTGGTGTAGAATTATGGATTTTCCCTCGTTCCCGTCCAGCCTCTGTTTGTGATGGGCCGAGGCGTGTAGAGGCGCCCTTCTGTACCGCGATACCCTGGGAAGTTAGGATGGTTAGTGTCGCTGCCCTGTGGGAAGCCCGCCGCTCCGTCATCATGGCTCACACACCGCTCAAACATTCTTTCTCCATTAATTCCATCCTTCCGGAGACCGCTCTCGACAACCCAGCAGACATCCCGAGGGACGTTCCCACTCCCAAAGATGAGCTGCTCATGGACGACGTGGAAATGACCATGCCTGAAGACGACGAAGAAGACGTCGATATCGACGTGACGGGCACTGTCAGCCCTCTGGCCGGGGGCATGACGGATTCGGAACCCGACGAAGAAGACGAAGAAGATGCGGCAGATAAGGATGATAAAGAGGCCAAGAAGGACGGAGACGACAGCGAGAAGAAAGACGGAGACGAGAAGAAGAAACACGAAAAGCCTCCTTTCAGTTATAACGCCCTTATTATGATGGCCATCCGGTCGTCCCCGGAGAAGAGGTTGACCCTCAACGGCATCTACGAGTTCATCATGAAGAACTTCCCTTACTACCGCGAGAACAAGCAAGGCTGGCAAAACTCCATCAGACATAATCTCAGCCTCAATAAGTGTTTCGTCAAGGTGCCCAGACATTACGACGACCCAGGAAAAGGTAATTACTGGATGCTGGATCCGTCCGCCGACGACGTCTTTATCGGTGGCACCACGGGGAAGTTGAGACGTCGCTCCACCACGGCTTCCAGGAATCGATTGGCTGCCTTTAAACAGTCCCTGCTCGGACGCTTTGGTTGTTATCCTCCCTTTGGACTGGCGCCTTACGCAGCGGCAGCGGCTGCGGCGGGGTTAGGCAGCGCTCTTACCCCAGGGACGTTACCTGTGTCTCTACCAGGTGGTACGCTGCCTTCCTTGGCATCCTCACCCCTGTATCAACAAGCCACAGCAGCTGCCGCAGCGGCGGCCGCATTATACCGCGGTTATCCTCCGTCCTATTATTCCACAGCACTTCCTACGAGTCACAATCCTCTCGCGGGACCTCCACCTCCCTCTGGTTTACCCAAACCGACCGCGTTAACCCCAGGGGTGCCGCATCCACCCTCTTCCTTCAGTGTGGATCGTCTGTTATCGGACACGCCCTGCAGTGTCCCGCCGCACACGTCGCCGCTGACCGGATCGCCATCCTTTCTGCTCGGGGGCATCGGGGGCGCTCCGACAATGTCTCCTTACGAGATGTATCGCACTTCTCTCCTGTCTCAAGCTGGGTTAGGGCACGCCCTTGGCACTATGGGAGGCGGCCTCAATCCCGCTTTACCTAACGCCGCGTCTCTCGGGATACCTGGTCTGGGTATGGGCGCGCCAAGTAGTCCTGGAAATAGC
>NC_090746.1:59129603-59157103 GCF_036898095.1 Palaemon carinicauda
TTGAGGTGCAATGAAATTAATTGTTGTTTAGAATTAGATTTATAATTGTTAGTAATCAAGATGTATTCAATTTCTAAACGTGGATAATTTGCGATTCAAATATCGAATGCAAGAACATAAGCAAATGATGTTATTTATATCTCGTTCAATGGAGTGCTTGTATGGGATCTATGAATGAGCTCAAACATACACACACAAATAATATACAGGAGCAAAGAGAGAATTTTAGTGAGGCTGTTAATAGAGCTTGGTGTTACTGTATGGAAATGAGTCGTGGTATGGCAATGAAAGAATATCCATCAGATTTAGTAGATTTGAGAACAAAGCCCTCCGGAAGAAAATTTAGAGTTAAGTGGCAAGACAGGATTAGAATTGAAACTATAAGAGAGATAATCGAGTACCATATGTGGATGAGATCATGATGAGTGGTAGATGGAGATGGTTTGGGTTTGCTTTTCGCACTCCCCAAGAGTGATTAGTTCACTAAACATTTAATTGGGCTCCACAATGCTCTAGAAGAGTTGGAAGAACCAGCCCTACGTGGCTGAGGACTATGAGCCGTGAAGTGGGAGATTGGATGAATGGAGGAGTATTAATCTAAAATCTCGAGATAGAGACTACTGACGAAATTTAACTGAGGCCCTTTGCGTCAATAGGCGTAGGGGGAAATGATGATGAGTCTGTGAAATTGAAAAAAGCAAGAGGTGTTGGCAGACTCCTGCCTAAAAGGTAGGAAAAATATATGAAAATTATTTCATAATATTTAGAGTAATGGACGATAATGATAATGATAGAATGCAGGCCATTATTGTGTTATATTATGCTTTCTGTTATGATAATGATAATAATAATCCAAGGATATGAGACCTAGATTAATGCAAATTATGTCTGTGTCAAATAAGAGAAGTAACGCAGTGCTTCCAAGCTTGTAACAGATTTCATGAGTCTAGAATTAGCAGTAGTATACCATAATGAGGCATATTCTCTCTCTCTCTCTCTCTCTCTCTCTCTCTCTCTCTCTCTCTCTCTCTCTCTCTCTCTCTCTCTCTCTCTCAAATGCCATTGAATGAGAATATACTTTTGTAACCGTGGACCAACAAATATTAATGAAGGCTGGTGTATATTCTAAATTAATTTGTTGAAAATTAATGAATTTATATAAAATTATATCATTTTTATCTGGATATTTTCAGTTATATTTGAAATAGAAAGTGTAATCGAGCATCTTACATACACATTTATTTAATGTAATTTAATTATGGAAATACCTTTACCGTTATTTGATTTACGATAAGAAATTGCAAATCAAGCGGCCGTGTAATGTCTTCCATTTTGTGGTAAAACATAAGTTGGCATCTTCTCGTCGGACTAACTCTGAAAGAAAGTGGAATCAGGCAAGCTTTTGATTACCAAGATCATTTGGAAGGACAAATTGATGTAGTTCTGAGTTCCTAAAACTAGCATATTGAAAACGTCCCTGTTTAGCAATCTGTTAGGCGGGTGTTCGTGACATGCTGAAGGATGATAGTTTCTAGTAGTGTCTACATCCTCTCCATCCATATGATCAAAGGATAGGAGGTTTGGGGAAGCCTATAGGTCTTTTTGCAGAGTCATGAGAACCATGATAAGCCACTCCCTGGTTCTAGTTTGTTGGAGAAGGTGCATGGGCGTTGATCATGTGTTTATACTCGGTCTCTACGTCACTGTCTTGTCCTTTGCCTCTGCCATTCATGAACGCCCTTTAAATAATTAAAGGGCAATTAATTTCAGTGCAATATATTTACGGATTACTCAGATTACTTGCACTCACATATTAAGTGTATAAACCGATTTGTTATATAAGGCTTCGATATCTAGAGCTTAAGCCCTGTAATTCTTATAAGGTCAATGATATATTAAGTCATTAACCTTCATTAACATTTAGACATTCGTAAACAATATTGCCAATCTTGTATACTCTTCGTGAATTACTTAAGTTGTAGCTCACACAGTCATCAGTCATTCGAGGTATCCAATTAATGTTAACATTTGGGATGAATAATGAATAACTTCGTAGGTACACCTTGACACCTTGTAGAAATTATGGAAAATAGAACGAACATATTGAGAAAAAAATATTAGTTGTAAGCTATGCAGGAAAACAATATTTCTAAGAGATGCCTGGAAGTATACTCGTGTTACGTCGCCATGAAGTACTAGCATTTGTTTGAAAATCGGTAAAGAATACAGGTGACGGTAAGATATATATATATATATATATATATATATATATATATATATATATATATATATATATATATATATATATATATACATATATATATATGTATATATACTTTATGTATAAATATGCATAGGCCTACATACACACAAATCCAGATATTAAATCACAAATACTCTCTCTCTCTCTCTCTCTCTCTCTCTCTCTCTCTCTCTCTCTCTCTCTCTCTCTCTCTCTCTCTCTCTCTCTCTCTCTCTCTATATATATATATATATATATATATATATATATATATATATCCAAATATAGAATCACAAATACTGCTAAATATCGACTTCTCTTTCCCTTGAGAATAACTTATATATGAGAAACTCCCTTACCTTAGCCAGGATTCAAATATACACCTTCGGATTGTTGTACAGAAGTAAACAGTCAACCTATCCATTCCTGCTACATTTGATCGATTTATAGCTGACACTCTTGATGTTTTGAAAATTAGGACGTAAATACTTTTGGAAAAAAAAAAAAATTCCCAAAGATAAGTCAGGATTCGAATCTGTCTTAGGATTTTAAAGAAACAAGAGTTGGCTACTTGGTTATCAAGAAAGTAATAAGTTGATTCAAACTCTGCTATACGTATTCTTATAAAATAAGAGTGGCTTATATATGTTTATTATTATTATTATTATTATTATTATTATTATTATTATTATTATATATATATAATATATGTATATATATATATATATATATATATATATATATATATATATATATATATTATATATATATATATATATATATATATATATATATATATATATATATATAAGCCACTCTTGTTTTATATATATGGACGCAAGTGCAGAAATGCAGTTCGAAATCAATTAATTTCTGGGTGTGGGGAGAATCTGGAAGATTCGTTGTATTTGGAGGATATAGAGAGAGAGAGAGAGAGAGAGAGAGAGAGAGAGAGAGAGAGAGAGAGAGAGAGAGAGAGAGAGAGAGATCTTAGCTTAGATCTTTGCAGTCTTCCTTCAGCCTAAAATTGCACTTGCTTTATATCTTTTTGCCTTATTTCCGTTCTTGCTTCATTGTCCCATGTTGCTGTCCAGCCTTTTAAGCAGGGGTTTCCCGCAGTTACACTATATCTCACAGTCCCCAGCGCCTGATTATATACCCCAAATTACATAAATTTAAATCCTGAAAGAGTAAGTGCATGGCTTGGAATGCTAGTGGAAACAGAGGGTATTAAAAATGACATTGAATGATGTTTAGGAACAGACATCATTATGTCAAGGGGTACAGTTGCCGTTCAGTAGAGATAGTGTGATTGAGTGCCTTTCTAAGGTGTCTCTCTCTCATGACTGGACATCTAACACATTGATACTATGTATACAAATATTGTCTACCAAAAGCTTGGACCCATATCGTTTACGGTATTGAAAACAAGAGTTACCGAAGGATATCGAACAACTGAAATGAACGGTTAACAAGCACAATTGGGTCATTCTCCCTTGAGGGACCATTGCTCTTGTCAAAGCAATTCATGTAATCCTCGGATTCTTCGACTAACTCCTGTTTATTCTGAGGATTTGGGCGAGAGATTACACTAACGAAAATCCCTTGAAAGGAAAGAAGGATAGGGGTGGAGGAAAAGGTGAAAAGGAATAATGCAAATAAGAGATGAGAAGTAGAAATGATGAAAGAGAACAGATGGGGGAAAGATGAGTGCAACGTTTTGGAATGGGGAATAAGAAAGGAGAATAAACACGGAAAGGTGGAGGAAAAGCAGGGATAACAGAGTACTTCTAAGGGAGAATAGAAAAAAAATACTTAAGAAAGAGAGGGTGAACAAGGGAAAAGAGAGTAAGAGTGATAGAAAAAAAAACCAGCTGAGTAGAATAAGAAGATAAAGATAGGAAAAGATGAAACGTATGATAAGTGGATCAAGGGAGATAGCGTGAGAGGATGAACGAAAAATAGAAGACTAACTGCCAAGTGTAAAAGTTATGCTGGAGAGAGATAAATAAAGAGAATGAATAAAAATATGGTAGCGGTAGACAATAGGGTTATTAAGACATAAGAATGAAATTCTCCCCCGGACTGATTTTTCAAGAAAACAAATGTCAGATCTGTGAAAAAGCCATGAGTTTTATTTCCTGTATGCCGTGTTATCAATTTACCTTTACAGATTATTTTGGCGTAATATACACCATTGTTTTTCCTAAGCCTTAAGATTTAGTCTAACCTCTACAGGAGGTTAACACGTATCCACTGAAACCCCAATTATGTTGTGACGGGGTAGGAGAAGGCTATGACTCAAAGACAGGATAAAAGCAACTGAGTGAGTTTATTGTAGAACACTCTCCTTTATATACAAAATCTCAAGGCAACAAGAATTTTCATGTTCAAAAATCGACACTGTTACAGAGGAGAAAAGCAGACATGTTTATTCTGGTTCTTTTTAGTGCGAGGGAAGAGCGAAGATACAAGCATAATATATACACAAAATGAACTATGTACGATCGTGTGACACACGGTTGGTACAATGTCCACGATAAGACCCAGTATAAAGGTTGCTTATGAATGGCAGAGACAATGGACATGACAACGTCCTAGAGACCGACCATATATACATGTTACGGTCAGCTGAGGCAAAATGTAGATTATGTAAAATGTACTTCAGTGTTTTATTCCTTCCTTATTAATTAATTCAGCATAGAAAGTAGAAAACTAGCAACAGCGGAAGAAAATAATTGCCAGCAAACTACAACAATTACTGTTTTACAATATTTTACATGACTCATAAAGTACTCACAGTTCACCTATCAATGATATTTTACATAAATTGTAAGATGATACAGGCCTTAGCTTTATAAGTCTCTATGAAGTGAGACACTGATGACGACGAAACTCGGCGCCGAATTCTGAAAGTTTCTTGGACGTAGCTTAAATGTAAAAGATGATTATCAGGAACACAGCTTATTCGATATTCCAAGAATTCCTCGTCTTCTTAAATCAGTATCGTCGTAAAAAGGGAAGGAGATTAGCAGTATCACAATAGGTTTTACAGAATGTCTCCAAATATACTCAGTGGTGGACGAAACAAGTCTTCTTAAATGCAGCGGCCGTACTCTATATACATTCTAGACCCGTTTTTTTTATAAGACTCGCGAAAGTTCTGGAAAATTCCAGAGATTATATATAACGCTATAAGCAATGCTGAAGACGTAGACAATTTTTCCGATGCTCTTCTTTCAGAAGACAACAATACCTTCGATTTAATAATCCTTACAATGTTTTAATTTTAACATTAATATTTAATACTTCAAAACAAACCTTTTCCACAGGTCCTATAACATAATATACATAAATTCAATTTACATATATACAAATGATTAATACCCAGGCCCCTCTTTATCAAGCTAACACCAGTGGCTGCTGATGACTCAGCAGGTAGACATTTAGGCTTCCAGGCTACCAAGACCAACTGAATAAAACCCAAGGGTCATCCCCATATTCCACGAAGGAAAGGCTTTTGATTGTGCTTTTCAGTTCTTAAACTGTATTATTTTCAATAGTCACAGGGCTTTTTTTGTGTTGCCGGGCAATTTTTCGAAGTCATTGGATGCATTCTGCAAGTTACTCCTTATCCACCTAAAAACTGATTCTTAAATTGAAGCCAAGATCAAATCTTCAAAACTATAGATACAAAAGAGTCACAAGATGGGTGGAAGAGTGGAATTAATGCCTTCGAGGAACCGCAGATGCTAAAGATGTCTCTTTTTCCCCAATAGCATAAATCAAATTCAATATTAAAGTCAAAACTGGGAACACCAGGAAGAACTAGGAGTTCAAAACTCTGGGAAAATCAGGAAGAACCAGGAGTTCTCTCACATTTTGGAAACGGGAACTCTTCTGACGTTTACCAGTGGAGACCAGATGCTAGTTTTCAACAGAAGCTTGAAATATCAAAGGTTGGGGAAATAACGAAATATATTATCATCATCGGAAACCATGTCTATTACTCATCAACCTTTTCACTACCATTGGTGACTTAGTCAAAATTTGAAAAAGGAAACTCAATTCTAAAATCACTCAAACTATAGAAAGCTGGTATTTAATGGAAAGGTTTTGATTAGAACTTTTCAAAAAAATAGCAACAAGCTAAAGGTTGTGTGTGGTTTTGAAAGATTTTGCTACATCAGAAGTTTCGTTGAATTCACCACTGGCAGTGAAAGTGTTCAGAAGCATCCCTCAGTCTTGGGACATAGTTCATTAATGCATTTTCATGCTTTCAAATATGAAGCTACAAATACTTCTTAATATCGAATTCACTCAACCTTGGGAATAGATCATAATAAAGCTTAGTCTATTAAAGTTCATATATGATAAGTGCATCCACTTAGGAAGGATTCGAACCTAAGCTTCTAAATCATTACAAAACTAGTTACCAGAATTATCCCTGTATAAGTGGACTTATACGCACATAAACACACATACACACACATATATATATATATATATATATATATATATATATATATATATATATATATATATATATATATACGCATTTGATTTTGGTGATTTCAATGCTAAATCTTGTAGAATTTGCTGAAAGAAAAGACAATCTTAAAATCATGTACACAATTTTTCTTTTTCTTTTTTTTTATAAAAAGAAACAGAAAATAGACAGAAAAGCCCAAAAGGAGAAACGAAAAACAAAATACATTTCATTTTCAGTGAAAAAGTTAATCTAGTTCCCTTCGCCAAAGTCGAAGATTATTTGAAGGGTATGTATTCATCCCTGTCGTCGTTTATTTGTTTGTTAACAACTTTACACAAAAACTATTGTACCGATTTTGACCAAGCTTGGTAGTCATGTTGGGTATTACCTAAGGGTGATGTGTAATATTTTGGATAAAGTATACCAAAGTACAAGTACGCGACAGTACTTTGAAAATAACAGCATTATTAAGTGAATGGTAAATATTTTGTTAGTTTATTTTTTTGTGTTTGTGAACAACATTGCACAAAACTACATAAATAATTTCAATGAAACTAGGTGAACATGTGGGGTACAACCCAAGGATAAATCCATTAGATTTTGAAGAAAATGCATCTAATTACAAATATGCAGTGGAGTTAGGAGCAAAATAAGACTGCTTGGCATGGCAAAGGCATACTCTTTACTGAATGCCCCACTAGTATTTCATTTGTATTATAAATGACTTCCAAACAAAAACCTGGTTCAATACGGCTTCCCTACATTCTAAACTTGCTTTTCATATATTCTCTAATTATTTTCAAAGGTTACCATATTGATTGATCTATTTCAAAAGTTAACTTTTTCCCTTACATCAATTTCATCTGTTATATTTATTCTCAATTTTATGGATCAAATTATTATAAACTTTTATTATTTATATGAATATTTATTGTTCCATCCTCCAGAATTTGAAAATGATGAAATAAGAACACTGGCAGGCATAGTAAAGATTGCAGAGGTGATAAGAGTGTCACGACTGGGATGATGTTCGCACGCGTTGAGGATGGCTGGTGGGGCTGGAATAAGGAGGTCTTGGGAGTAACCTGTTAGAGGGAGAAGATCGAGAGTGAGGCAGAGAATTAGATGGCGAGATAAGGTGAGGGAGCATATGGAATGAATAGGTTTGGTTGGGAACGGGTGTCTTTGATTGAAGGCGTTGGTGAGCGTGCATCAGGCAACCGACCCCTTAATTTAGGGAACGATGGGAAAGAAGTGACTCATCCGTCAATAAAATCTTATGCCGGCTTTACTTCAGTCTAATCATATTACCCTCTGCTACCAGTATCCGTAATACCCTTCGCATTACATCATATGATTCTTCTAAGTGCACAATAATTCGCACTTTCACGCTTAACATTTAGTAAACACTTTATTCGTTCACCGTTTTCCCCATCCAGGGCCTCTATTTTCTTCCCCATTAATCTTCCTAATATGTTTTTTTCTTAGCAATAAAAATCTTTTCTGCAACATAATTTTGGCTAAGTTTATTTTGGATATACAAAAGTGGCTCAGGATTAACTACCAATTATATTAATTTCCTTACCAATTTCATTCATTTTTCTAAACATACTTCGCAATTTAAAATAACTTATGTGCTCTCTCTCTCTCTCTCTCTCTCTCTCTCTCTCTCTCTCTCTCTCTCTCTCTCTCTCTCTCTCTCTCTCTCCCCCCTTTCCGGAGCAGATCTATTGGCAACAGTTTAGATGGAAAATTGTCCCCTATTATTGTAAATTGGCGGGGGCATTTATTCAATGTTGGAGAGGATTTTGAGAGGCCGCGGACAACACTGACTGAGGGCCCTAGGAGTGTTTGCCCAACGAGAGAGACCCTCAAAGCCTTCCTCATTCCATCTTCCTCTTTCCCCTTTTCTCTAAAAATAAACATCAGCTGTTCTATTAGGATGATGTACCTAACGCAGGAGAAATTGGCCACTGATGGAAATCTCAGTAAGTGAAATATAGGATTAGGTGAATATTATCTTTAAATTTAAACTAAGAGATTTCTGTCGAAAGGAATTTGGTTTTCAATTCGACCGCTCTGAGAAGTGCATACATTCGGGGACCGAGAAAGTAGAAGAAAAGAGGGTAGGTTGTTGGGGGGGGGGGGTGATGAAGCAAAAGCAACGGGCAAGCTATAGGGGCAATGAACATACTGGTGTGGGGGGGGGGTGTAAGAGCGAGAGGGGGGAGGGGAGAGAAATTGAGTGCTGGTGGTCTGTGTTTGGATAAGATGTTTTGGTTGCGGCTTACCCGAGAAGCAGCTTTTGTGGTACGTGTGAACCACATCAAAGACGAGTGTCGCTTCAGCTAACATGACAAAGAATCTGTTTAATGTCAATATAACGCCGTGTTTTGTTAGCATTCGGGGCTCCGAGCTCCGGCGCAGACTGAGATGTGTCGAAATTTGTTGTACAACTCGGACTAACTTCCATCGACATCGCTGGGATTGGAACTCTGATCCCCATTCCTCCCTATTTCACAATGTTTTAATAAGGATCCTGAGAGATCTCTGACAGTGATCGATTACCTCCAGCGATACGGAAATTAGAAACGTTATTATTTCTCCCTTAGGCATTCCAGTAAGTAGAAGTACTCACAGTGAAATAGTTTCCTTTGTCACCATCCCCTCCATCATCATGAAACTCTATAAACTTTATTTATATTGTACAGAAAGTCTCGTGGATCATACGCTAAAAAATTTATGTATCAAATTTATATTTTTGCATACCATCAATAATCATGTAGATAAAAAGAGAAATAAAGCTATGGGTGAGTTGAGGAATGATAGATCAATGGTATAGAATATTTTTTTTTCCAAGACAGAACATAAAATATATGAATAGCCACTTTTAAAGTTTGGCTGCTCTCTTAGTTGATTAAAGTCTATCTGTCTTTTTATTCGGCCTAATATGATCTTTGTAAATATTTCATATACAGTATTACTGAGAGTAAAGTTATTGGGCGGTATTTTTTAAGGTCTTTTGTGTCTCTCTTTTTGTATAATAATAAAATTTTCCCAATTGAAGGTATAGAGCATTCTTACAGACATTTTGTGTAAAGGTCAGTGATTTTAATTCTATAAACTCTTCTCCATCTATTATTAAATCGATTGTTTGGCCATCTTCTGCTACTTTGCCTCTTTTGATGCCTTTTAATGCTTTCTTTACTTCTACTGTTACTTTTGGTACCGGCTCAGGTGTTTCATTATTTCTATAGACAAAATTATTTCTTAAACCACTATTAGATAGAATTGTATAGAAATCCACTTGAATTTTTGTCACTCCATCTCATTTGTTGATAATATTTCCATTTTTATTCTTTAAAGCAAATATCTTTTGGCGCCATGTTCTAAGTCTTCTTTTCATCAATTTGATGCTTCTTCCTTTCTTTAGTGTTTCTTAAATTCCGTTTGTTTGTGTTTACAAATGTCTTGGGGTTTTAGTTTAGTGCTTAGGATAGTTCTGCTGATTCCATTTATCTCTCTTTGATTTTACCCTCACTTCCAATCTTTTCTTTATTAAGGTTTTGGCCTTTTATGATAGTTTTCTTTGATCATGTTTAGGAACTTTTCCACCTATCTCTTGTGCTGATTCTAATAAAAATTTTGTTAAATTACTGTTTATTTCTTCTTACTTGCTTGCATTTCATCGTGTAGCTGGGAGAACATATTTTGTATTGCTAAATTAATCTGATTTTTCTCTTTATTAATGGAGACTTTATTTTCTTTCTTGAAATTAGTTTTTCTCTTTCTTTGCTTAGATCTAAAAAAAAATTTGGCTTCTCATCATTCTATGGTCGCTTGACTTTAATATATTTAACACTGTTACACCTTTAACTAGAGGGGCACTCAGTAGAGAGCATGCCTTTGCCATACCAAGCAGTCGAAGTTTGGTCTTAACTCTAGTGCGTAATTGTACTTCGATGTAGTTTCTTCAAAATCTAATGAATTTGTCCTTAGGTCATACCCCACATGTCCATCAAGTTTAGTTGAAATTGGTTCTTTAGTTTTTGCGTAATGATGTTCACAAACAAAAATTAACTAACAAAATATTTTTGTTCATTTTCAAAGTACTGCTGCGTACTCTGTACTTTGATGTACTTCGTTCAAAATGGTACAAAATTATTCTTGGGTCATACCCAACATAACTAAAGTTTGATAAAAACGGTAGAGTAGTTTTTGTGTAGAGTTACTCACAAACAAACAAAGAAATATAAAAAACTAAGAAACAGACAGGGGGGAATACATACCCTTCACAAAATCCTTGATTTTGACGATGTTAATAAAGATGAAAAATATCTTTTACCAGTAATCATGTGTGGCTTAAGATGGATAAGTAAGTCACTTCCATGGGCATTCTCAACCTTCCGGGAACTATTTAAACCCTTGCATCATTCAGTTCTGCGTATTTTCTATATTCTGTATCCATGAAATCTTCAGAATACTTAATCCCTTCACCCGAGACTGCATTCGTCTTTTACGGAAACTTTCAGGTTTTATTCTGGGGTCCATTTTCTTCATCCAAATCTCCTCATGTATTTCCCCGAAAAGTAATTTTTTTTTTTTATTATTAAATATCTTGTTCACATACACTTACACTATCTCCTCCAGACCTGAATATGGTCTCCTCTTCAATCATAAGTCTTCCATTTTGAATCGCACCACTCGCTTTTGTTTTTATTTTTCCAACCCTGTGTGTATATATATATATATATATATATATATATATATATATATATATATATATATATATATTGTGTGTGTGTATATATGGATATGGTAACACTCACACACTTATATGGATAGAATGATAAATACATAGATTTATGCATATATATATATATACTGTATATATATATATATATACTGTATATATATATGTATATATATATATATATACTGTATATATATATATATATGTGTGTGTGTATATATATATATATATATATATATATATACATATATATATATATATATATATATATATATATATATTTATGTGTGTGCTGAGTGTGGTTTTGTTTCGCTTATACAGTGGTAACCTACTGTATATTTCAAAATGACACACACCGATTGGCTACTGTCTGATGCCACGCATGTAGTATGACGTAATTGTCACCTCGCCTTATGCTGCGGTTATATCGGGAAATGTCGATAACCCGGGATAATTGTCCGCATAACGACTTAAGGGAAATACTTCTTTATATAATTTGCATTTAGTATGTTTATACTAAGTTGAATAATGGTTCTTGGTTTTAAATTAATCCATTTACATATAAGATTTAGTGGTCATTTTCAAACCATTGCATACCTTGATGCCGAGTATAACTGGTCTATCAGTATTATTATTATTATTATTATTATTATTATTATTATTATTATTATTCAGTTTGATATTATTATTATTATTATTATTATTATTATTATTATTTTAATCATTATTATTATTACAAACTTTGTTATTATTATTAATTTATCATCAACACTTTCATTTTGAAACACCCTATACATTCATTAACTGGCTAGACAAGAAATCCAAATATTAATGAGAAGATAATGACTTACTAAATAAACATTTCTTTTTTTTTTTTTTTAAAAAAAACATCAACACAGGGCAGAAAAATTAAGGAATAATCAACTAAAAATAAATTTTTTCCTTCCCCTCTCTTCCTTATGTTGAGTCATGTTGTCCCTCTGGAAATAAATGTTATGGCGAATAGTTTGCCTGCAACCAATTATTTACTCTGCATATCCTGAGAGAGAGAGAGAGAGAGAGAGAGAGAGAGAGAGAGATAGAGGGGGGGGGGGGTGTTAGCATCCTGATGGGCGTGGTAATGAAGGCGCAGACAGCATGCAGGCTACCCGCAGTCAACGGCACCTTATGCAGAACAGAGTTTGTAAACACATCTAAAATGGTGGCTTTCTCAGTTTTTAGCGTTTTTTTTTTTCTCTTTTTGCAGGCTTCTTTTCAAGTTTTCGTGTTTTTGTCATTATTCTCGTTTTTTTCTCTTGGAGGATATTAAATATTAGTGCACATGACCCGTCAAAAATGACGGCCGAATGAATATTTAGATAGATATGCATACACACGCACACACAGATTCAACCCTTTCCACCCTCCTCCCCCTTTCCTAACTACAACGCGCTATTTTGGGCAATTTGTGGGAGATTGTTGTTTTTCGATTGATTGTCGTTCAGCGTGACATATATATATATATATATATATATATATATATATATATATATATATATATATGTATGTATGTAGAATGTATGTGTGTATATATATATATATATATATATATATATATAAATGTATGTATATATATATATATATATATATATATGTATGTATATATATATATATATATATATATATATATATATATATATATATATATATATATATATATATATATTGCTCTTTTTTATATAGGGTAGATCATTTAAATGTCTACCTTGGAAAGGTGTTGGGTGTGTCCTATAAACTCTTGAATCTTTCTAGACTGACGTGATTAGGACATTGACGTATTTAATCTTTTTAATGAATAATTTATCATCATTTTCGTTCAGTCATTTGTAGACAAAGACTAATTTTAAAGCATCAACTTATTTCCAAGTCGAGTTTGATATAAATCAGTTTTTTATTATGTTTATTGAATGAGGATCACTTATTGATCACCAATGAATCTATAAATTAGAAGATGATTGTGAATCCACTTTTTATTGTTTTAGCAATTTCCTTTGTTATATATGTGTGTTCGTCTAGAGTAGTTAGGTTAACGGATTTTAAATACTGCCAATTTACATACAATAGATTTTAAATCGTTCAATAGTATCTTGCATAGACAAAGCCGGTTCGTAAATGTTTTGCGCTTTTTTTAATAATCAATACATTTTAAACGTAAAGGAAAATTTATATTGCAGCCTTAAGCCTAGCAGAAAATTATATATAATTCTTATGAGGTTTTCATTTCATCTGAAAAACAATGTTTAATTAAGCAGACAACCGATTTTGGGATCTTGAACCAGGTGATTTTTGTAAGCATTTCATCCATTGTTTCATCCCAAGTAGGAATTACTCAACTAAAATGTATATTTAATCTAATTAAAGTACGAATACCTTTGGTAGCCTATTGGAAACGTCCCTGCTTGGTAATCTGATGGACTGGTGTTCGAGACCCTCATCAAGCTTGATAGTTTCTTGTAGCGTCTGAAACCTCACTATCCTTGTGAGCTAGTTGTTTTTGGGGAACCTATCGTACTACTTGCTGAATCATCAGCACCTATTGCCTGGCCCTCCCTGGTCCCAGCTTTGGTGGAGAGGAACCTTGGCAGCAGATCGTGTGCATATACGACCAGTCTCTAGGGCATTGTGCTGCTAGTACATTGTCACTGTCCCTAACCTCTGCCATTCATGAGTGACCTTTAAATCTTTAAACTAAACAGATAAATATGTTGTAATTCATCAACCAGTCTCACTTTACTCAACTTCTACTGGAAAATTAGCACCTTTTATATATTCCTATAGCTTTAAATCTTCATCATCCAGGTATGTATCATAGCACTTAAGGAATAAATATTTAAAACACCCGGACATTTGCGTCCTTAAGTCTCACATCTCCTCAGAATTGAATTGAATTGTCGACTTTATGACCCACTTGCCTTTTGGAGCTAGTCAATAAGGAAACAGCGTACGAAAAAATGGAGGTATTTTAATGTTTATGTTTACCCGAGGGAGTGAGAGCAGAGTGAGAGCAATTTGGTTATGTTGTTCATCTTCGGCACAAACAGTTTTGGCGCGTTTGATTACAACGTGACGGGTTTAATCTCGTCAAATAGGCCTGTATGTTTTCAGAAAGTTTTAATATTCTTTTAATGATCTGCTGATATATCAATTTTAGAACCGGTTTTTTATTATAGATTTTAATAATGTATTAATATTCATTTTGATATAATTGAATAGATTTAGAAAAAAAAAATCAATCTCTTGGTCCATGAAATTTAGTATCATTTGACTGGTTGTTTGAATTTGGTTTTAAACACTAATTTTTACAACTGATTGGCCAGATAGGTTTGAAGACTTGTTTATTGAAGTGGCAATTAGGCATAGATTTTAAGATTTACGACAAAGAATAAGACTGATTTCATTGGCTGGTAAGATCGATCATTATAAATATTTTGGAGATGTGGTATCCTATTGGAAACGTCCTTATCTGGCTATCTGTTGGATGGGTGTTCGAGATCCACTAAATCTCTGTAATTTCTTGTAGTGTCAGCAACCTCACTATCCTTGAGATCTAGGGATGAGGATTTTGGGGAAGCCTATAGGTCTACCTGATGAGTCATCAGCAGGTATTGCTTTCCCCCTCCCTGGTCCTAGCTTGATGGAAAGGGGGTTTGGACGCTGATATGTATATATGGTAAGTCTCTATGTCTCTTGCCTCTGCCATTCATGAGCGACCTTTAAAACCTTCAAAGTGTAACCCAGAATTCTTTGAAAAACAGCAATCTTTTTTAATTTTCATGAAGATCACAACATTTTATTCCAAATTCTATGAAGAAAAGGACAACACTTTAGATATTGAATTGTAGTTTCTACCTTTTGCAGCTCCGGTTCTCAAGAGTTGCAAAGAATCTCCGCAGAGGAGATAAACTAATGCTGAAGAAGCTGTTTCGTATAGCGCCGTCCACTGTCTACTTCCTTCCCTTTCCATCCAGGTTTTGCAACTACTGCTTCCATATTTCCTAACTCAAATAGACTTATTTTATCCTTTGAGAAACGAATGTGAACTCCATTTTTCTCCTTCATGATTCTTTGTTTTCTTTTCTGTTCAGAGCTTGGTGAGACAGCCTGACTTCTTCCACTAGTATGGAATTTACATATTGTTCGGTCGAGAGTTTTAAAGACTTTAAAGGCTATTATCTTATATATAAAGGGACTGAATCATGAGTAATTACACAGTATCGTTCTTCTTTAGTAATGCGCGTGTTGTATTGTTTATGTGTGCAAGAGAGAGAAGACACAAGTTACAAGCTATCTTTGAGAGCATTTTCCTGTTTTTCACCTTTCGACAATTGTTCATATTTATGTTATTCTTAATTATTAAGTTCTGTTGTGCTTGATTTATGCAAAGAATTGATATGAAACATTCGCCTCTAATGGTTCCACGAAACCACTTCATTTTAAAACTTATAGAATGGAAAGGGTTCACTTTGAATCAGTTTAAGGCTAATTTTGGTTATTTTTTTATGAAAAGGAGGAGATTTACCAGCACAGTGGGTCAAGTTCGACGCTTACAGAGCTGGCTGGGTAAATGAATGTCACATACTAACAGAGTCCTTTAATCTTAAGTTTAGGACGTTAGTGTTTGATGTTCAATTAACCCTAATTCAATTAAGAACATCAGTTTTACCAGCACTCCTATTAGAAGGTTTTTACCTTGGTTAGAATGCTCATCTACTTTCAAGACAATGAAAAAGGGAAAGAACTGATTCAAGGTCACCCATCATATCATGTGCTATCTAAAAGAGTATTTTAGTCGAAACTACATGGTCTAAGCTGGAAGTATTTAGACTTTAGCCACTCTGTTAGGAAATTAAAATTATTTGAACGAAATATTTTGGAAGTGCCAGTAATGTTAAAGTTTCCAGATTTCATATTTCAAAATCACTGAAACTGGTTACCTAAGGAATTTATCGAAATTGAAGCTTTTTTCTATCAGGGAAATAGCAACGGTCCTCCAATATATATATATATATATATATATATATATATATATATATATATATATATATATATATAGTAAATATAAATTCCAATCCTCCACTCGCTTTCCATTGGCACATGATGTATTGTGGTCTGAGACAATAGGCTTGCCCCGAAAATTGAGACGTTCACTGCCGACTCTCAATAATTATTCAAGCTTTGGCGGCCACCTTTACCATCAGGTGTGTAATCTCATAATGGATGGGACAAGTTTATCAAAAACATGCAAGAAAACACGACTTCCAGGTGATATTTCGTCCTAATTCATTGTTCGGCGTGTCTGGTCCCCCGCTGGGTGACGTCACGGCCCGAACGACCAATCAGATAATTCGTTTGTGATGTCATCGTGCTCGCAGCCAATCGGACAACCACATCACTCCGGGATATGGATATAATGGAATGTACAAATAAGGAAATAGAAATATTAAAATCGTGAAGTGGCTTTCAAATAGTTGGATAGAAAGATATATATACATATTCATAACATTAAATTCATGACTTGAATATCTGAAATGTAAGCGGAAATAGTAAAAATTGGTCTTATCTGTTAAAGGAATGCCCTCTATGGTATCCCATGTGTGCTTGAATAAGGCATATCTATCTTGGAAGATCTGACCACGTTGTCAAGTGTAGGAATTCTCTCTTCCTTTTTATCTAAATTCTTTGACTCCTTATATGATCATATGTCATTTGTTCGTTATTATGTTTGCATAGAGATAAACATTTGGATGACATTCACTAATAAGCCGAATTTACGTGATGTGGGATTTTCGTGAATTGTATTTTCATAAGCTGTAGATAGGTCTATTAGATAGTTTTATGCTATTGAAAATTGTTAAAGCTTTTGGGGTCAAAAATTAGGAATTATGTCTATTTGATTTTACTTGTATTTACAGGGAATCTCTTCATATTATTATTATTATTATTATTATTATTATTATTATTATTATTATAACCTAAGCTACAACCCTAGTTGTAAAGCGGGATGCTATAAGTCAAAGGCTTCAACAAGGGAAAATAGCCTAGTGAGGAAAGGAAATAAGGAACTAAATAAAATACATACGAAGTAATGAATAATTAGTATATAATACATTAAGATCAATAACAACGTTAAAATTGATGTACCAGATATAAACTAAAGAGAGACTTAAGTCAGTCTGTTCAACATAAAAACATTCGCTGCAAGTTTGAACTTCTGACTTATATGAATCATAAACTGTTATTGTTTTTCTTGTCAAGAAGATGGTAATCATTCATAGCTATTCCAAGCATGGCAAGATATCCAATTTACTTTATAATACTTTCTGGCTCATGTACGACATAACAAAAATATCGACAAGAATTACGAAAACCGAAAATTACATTTTTGCATATAGTTACATATATTGACAGTAATGGAATTTATTATCGATAATTAACGTATCACCAGAGCTCATATATGTACCAGGCTGTGATGTTATCCTATTTTGTGGATTTAAAGATTTAAATGTTTTAAAGGGCGCTCATGAATGGCAGAGGCAATGGACAGTGACAATGCCCTAGAGACTGATCATATGTACATATGATCAGCGCCCAAGCCCCTCTGTATCCAAGCTAGGACCAGGGAGGGCCAGGCAATGGAAACAGATGACTCAGCAGGTAGACGTATAGGCTCCCACATTCCAGCCATCACTACCTCACTACATGAAACTATTAAGCTTAAATAGGACTCGAACCCCAGTCCGGCAGATCGCCAGGCAGGGACGTTTCCAGAAGACTTCATATGCGGTCAACTAGAAAATTTGTAACTACGTGAAGTCATACTGATCAAGACCAGCTTAACTTTAAAGAGGTTCATGGGACATTTTCGGACGAAGGCCTACCGTAGCATTTTGCCTCGACCTTCTTGAAAAATAATCAATAACGATAAAATAAAATTGAAGTCCTGAATGCTGATTAGTATTGATGAGTATATGTAATTTTAATTAAAAAAAAATACAAAACCCAATTATGGCTCTCTTGTTAAAATAACAAAATGAAAAACTAATTTCTGACTGTTTTGATGAAAAGAAAAAAATAAATTTTGGCTCTTATAATAAAAAGAAAATTCCTCTTGAAAGATTTGAAAAATATACCTACGTACGTGGAAGAGCCGAATCTCAGAACTGTTGCAAAAATACACCTTCTAATATGGAAGAGATTGTTATTAACCTCATGCTTCCTATGAATAATGGGGCAAGATGGAGACTTAGCCAAGACCGTGATATTCTGTTGGAGGATAACGGGGGGGGATGGGAGGAGGGGTAGTGTTAGAGATAAGGAGATCCAGCCCTCTAGACTGACAGGGAACAAGGAGTGACCCCTTACCTGTAATAAGTCACCTGTAGTCGTGTTGTTGTCAGGGGAGATTCCAATTCCTCCTCTCCCGACCCAGCTGATGTATGTTGGCCGATCCGATTCCACGATAGATAGACCAGTTACTCCACGGGTGATCGATGGCTCTTGGGTCTCCCTGGTTTATTGTCCAGATCTTTCATGCTGTCCACGTCTGTCTTTTTCACCGTGTGTTCTTTTTTCCTTGTGTGTATATATATATATATATATATATATATATATATATATATATATATATATATATTCAGTATATATATGTATATATACTGTATGTGTGTGTATTTCTTGTGGAAGAGTGTGTATGTGTGTGTGCATATAATGTACAAAATAATTTTGAAAGATTCATGAATTTTTTTATCTTGGTTCATGAGCTGTATAATTAAATGTAAACTGTCTTGTTTGTCCTCCTAACTTAAGGATGAGCTTGATCACTCTAGCAACGAGTCCTGCCTATATATACACACACGATGACACCCTCTCATGAAGATTGCAGTACTCAGCACAAGATCTTGAATGTTGGAGAATGAGTCCTTGATATATTTCGTTAGTGATAAGTAAGGTGTTCACGGTAGGTGTGTGACTTGGGAATGCTCTGCAATACTAAAAATCAAGGGCCTGATGTTTTGACATATGTTGATGTTCAAAAACAAGAAAAGGGAATCTCTAACTTAGCCCATCTAATGTCTGTACACGAAGGCAAATCTCTCAACTCTGGTGTTTCTAGGGATGATTCGCACAGAACAGTCCAATATGATCGGTAATTTGGCTTCTGACAACAAGGTCTACTAGTTTTCAATTAAGGCCCTCACACTCCACATTTCTGTTTGCCCTGACACAAATGTATTTTTCTGTTGGTGGCAAAAGTATGACAGCTGCAAAGACAAGCACAGCAATTAGCCTACCACTTGTACATGTAAATCCAACCATTCCTCAAATATCCTCTACGTAGAGCTCCCGTATTTATGTATTTCACATATAACAAATAAGATATAAAGGTAATCTGCGTAAATACGTATGTTACTGTTGGAGTCACATTGAGAGAGAGAGAGAGAGAGAGAGAGAGAGAGAGAGAGAGAGAGAGAGAAGAATGTTTCAATCTCTTTCTTGATACCTCCACCCCGAGTTGCAACCAAAATGCTGTCAACTGACAGCCTGGTATATATTATTTGCTCAAGTCTTAGACCAATATACACTTATCAGGATGTAAGGAAACGGCCATAAACCGTTCCAAGGTGTGTGTGCGTTTGTTTGTGAGAGAGAGAGAGAGAGAGAGAGAGAGAGAGAGAGAGAGAGAGAGAGAGGATATATCAATTGGATATGAAAATTCAAATTTACACCGACTTTATTATTATTATTATTATTATTATTATTATATATTATTATATATATATATATATATATATATATATATATTGTATATTACATATACAGCATATTTATATATGTACACACACACACATATATATATATATATATATATATATGGATATGTTCAGTAGATTATGTGTAGATAGATGTGTATACACAGTATATATCTACATATCTATCTACATAAATATCTATTTATATATCTATATATATACATACATATATATATATATATATATATATTGCATTGGTGCATATCTGCGTTTGCATCTTTATATAGTTTATTAATTCTACTTGCAAAATAGAGCAGTACTACCTCTCTCTCTCTCTCTCTCTCTCTCTCTCTCTCTCTCTCTCTCTCTCTCTCTCTCTCTAATGCAAATTATAATTATTCCATAGAATTTCCTGATAAGGTAATACCTACAAGTAATTCTATATCTAAACGCACTATTTTTTTACACTATTGAAGCAAGCCTATTGGAAAAGTCCTTGACTGGCATTCTGCCTGACTGGGGTTCGAGTCCCTCTCAAACTCATTTGTTTCTTGTAGTGTTTGCAACCTCACTATCCGTGTGAGCTAAGGATGTGGGGTTTAGGGGAGCCTATAGGCTCTATTTGTTGTCCTTAGCAGCCATTTCCTGGCCCTCCCCTGACCTAGCTTGGTTGGACACGGGGTTTATATTTATTATGAAAAGGAGGAGATTAACTAGCCTAATTCGTCAAACTCGACTGGCGCTGATCATACGTATATACGGTCAGTCTGTGGGATTGCCCTGCTAGCTAGGACAATGTCATTTTCCCTTGCCTTTGCCATTCATGACTGTCCTTTAAACCTATAAACCTTTAACGCCATGGGGGAATATTCTTAGATACGCAAATATGATGCTTCAGTGAAACCAATTGCTCTGATTGGTCAGTTTGCCCGTATATATTACGAGTAGCATCCAGTGTTAAATGTAACTCCTTCCTCGCAAGTTAATTTCAGTTTATTCTTATTGGACTGGTTTTCTTTTTATTGTTTGACTTGATTTTGTTAGTTTTTTATTCCGTTGATATTTTCCAAATGTTATGTTATGTTTTCGTTGAAAGAAAAAAAGGTATTTTTGGACTTGTATAAGTTAGGGGTGTAAATACAGTTTTATCGATTTTATTCCAAAATTTTGCTATTGATAGTTACACACACACACTCTCTCTCTCTCTCTCTCTCTCTCTCTCTCTCTCTCTCTCTCTCTCTCTCTCTCTCTCTCTCTCTCTCTCTCTCTCTCAGGGGAGGTGTGTGGACATTCTTTAAAATTTTGCATCATTATCCATTCGTATATTTTCATTATTCCTCTCCTCATCTGTGTTATTTCCATGGTAATGCATTCAGACGTTTCTTTCCTGTTATTATTGTTAATGTTCCTCATCTTCAATTAATGTCATGCATGTTACTGGCGCCTGATTTATGAATTGTTCATGTCACTTTAAATGTTTGAAAAGAGACGTGTCATAAGGATGGCGTTGCTCGAGTATTTTCTGTCATGATTAATGTGTTTCATTCCCCTCATTTCACATTCAAATTGTTTCCCATGAATATTTAACCTGAACACCTGTACAGTACGTATCCTGATGTACACGGGGAGAGCGTAATTGAAACAGGAAAAGCATAAAAGTAAGAAAAAGATATATACTGTACCAGATGCTTGTTGGGATAAGAATGATTTTATTTCATGATGAATTTTTTTTAAGGGTTTTATGTAATTTTTCTTTCATACGGTAAATACTCAAACACTTTAAAAGGTCAGTCATATTTCTCCCTGCTTTACGCATATAACAGTTTTATAGCCTCGTTAATTTAGGATCATTTGTATACTATGCACAGACTTTAAGAGACTCGGACTTTTCTGTTTTCTCATTATTTCGCTAAATTCAAGATGAAAACCTTATAGCATTCCTTCATTTGTTCTTTTATATTGCTATATGAAAGACAAGGGCCATTGAATATGCGCTTTTCTTCAATATTTTTTTGTTCCTCCTTTTGATTAAAATAAGAATTGCCCTCGTCTTTTTCTTTTCATTTATTCTCATTAGTTACAAAAATATGTTCTATCACCTCTTTTTATGCACATTTTGTTTTTTATTCTTACATAGAAAAGTCTAATAATCAGGGGTGTATCTAGAGAGCTGAGTATGTAAATAAGCCCCCTCCAGCCCCGTTACCTTAGTGAGTTGGTGGTCAATTTAGATGTATACTCACTTTTATTTTCTGACTTCTATGGAAGGCCCCCTTTCTTGGAGGACAGTGGGGCATTTTAAAAAAAAACCCACATCCCCCTTAGCTAAGCCACTGCTGATAATCCTGAAATGTTTCATCGTTGTTTCGATAAGAAAAAAAGTATTAATTTGAGCACATTTCACTTTTCAGTTCCATTAAAAAAATCAAATAGTTGATAGTCAAGAACATCATCCCTCGTGTATCTGATTCCATTTTGAATAATCTAAAGTTGATAATTGATCTTCCTTAAGCATAATTGTCTTTATTCATCGAATCAACACTTAAAATGCTCATTTGCTAGACGAAGCTTTGCCTAATGTTATGAAATGTTCCTCTTTTCATCTTTCTCTTTTAAATCAATAAGCTTCCCTCATTATGTTTCTTTCAATCATTAACGTATCCTGTTACAGCCTGGCCTCCACTTAGGTCCACTCTCTTCCTGTACCCTACAGTGAACCTGCTGCCTTTTTTATTTGCTTCATAACAACCTGTTCTGAAATAAGTTTGTAATATATTTTTTTTTTTTGTCGATAAGTTGGATTATTATATGGTAGTCTTTCCTTTACTGTCGTTATAATAATTGTCATTTTTTTCTATTTTACTAACGAAAATAAAATTTTTACTTGTTTTCTCTCTCTCTCTCTCTCTCTCTCTCTCTCTCTCTCTCTCTCTCTCTCTCTCTCTCTCTGTCTCAATGACCTTCTGACGATGTTGGTGCAAATGTGTTGATTTCATTCGGGGGAACACATGCGACTAAGAGAGATTTATGTCTTGTTTTTCTTTCCTTCTTCTTTTTTTTTTTTTTTTTTTTTTTTTTTTTTTTTTTTTTGCTTATGTACGGCCAAAAATTTGGTCAATATCGTTTTGTTTTTATCTCTCCAAGTTCAATTGTCGTGTATGTGCAATATTTTATGTCCGTCTGCCCGTATTCAAAAGTTTTTAGATTTGAATTAATTTGACAAAAGTGGTTGGTAGATTTGAATTAATTTTGCAGTTGTTGGTAGATTTAAATTCATTTAACAAAAGTTGTTGGTAGATTTAGATTAATTTAGCAAAACGTGTTGGTAGATTTGAATGAATTTAGCAAACCGTTTTGGTAAATTTAAATAATATAGCAAAACGTGTTGGTAGATTTAAATTTATTTAGGAAAACGTGTTGGTAAACAAATTAATTTAGCAAAAAATTTTTGCAGTTTTAATTTATCAAAGGTTGCTGGTAGATTCAAATTAATTTATCAAAGGTTGCTGGTAGATTCAAATTAATTTATCAAAGGTTGCTGGTAGGTTTAAACTAATCAAGGAAATTTTTTTAATAGATTTGAATTAATTTAACAAAAGTTGTTGGTAGATTTAAATAAATTCAATTATCTATTTTGAGTGCATTCCTCACATTATCTTGAGTCAGAATAAGTTAATGTTATCATAAGGCGCTCTCAGTTTGGTTTAGATTAAAAAAAGAAAGTACTGTAATTAAACTAATGTAATTGAGATATGATATATTGTATGTAATGCCTTTTTTTAATGTCTGGTTCATTCTCTTCCAAAAAGTATTAAAATGTATGCGATTTTTTGCACATTTGCGAAGGCAAAAATTATTAATTTCAAAGTAATAGGAAATAGACTTTGACGATATCAATATTTTTCGATAACGTGATTTCTCGTTTGATGGCTTTTATTCACAATTTAATACTTCAGTTTGCCAAAAGAAGGCTTTCAATGTTTAGAATTACATTATTGTAATCCATTCATAAGAAGGACGTTGAACAGTAAGTAATGATAAGAGGATATTGATAATACATACAGTGAACTCCTTTTAAAAGACACGAATCTTTTGCTTGGATTACCAGTGACGCTGTTAAACAGTGGAGATAATTTTCCTCTCAGTTTGCTAACTCCTTTTTTTCCTTTTTAAACTTTTATCCGTCTCTCTTCATTCTTCTCCCTATTTACACTTTCGTCCAATTTCAGTAAATTTACCTTCTCAACTACAGGGTAAATTGTTCAGTATCTTTACTTTTTTGCCATTTTTAATACCATAAATTTTTAGTTATTTTTACTTTTTACTATTTTTGATACCATAAATTGTTCAATATTTTGATTTTTACCATTTTTCTAATAACATAAATTGTTAAAAAATTTTTACTTTTTTTCAAATCATCATTTATAGCAAGAGAGTAGATTATATCACTTTTATCGCAATCATTTCATTTTTAAGATTTTTACGACTTAGCTTTTGAAATCAGTAATTTTGTTATAGCAGTTATGATGAAAAACATACAGTACACTTAATCATAGTTTTTTATTTAGATTTCCTTCTTCATTTATTCTTCTTAAATAACTTTCAGAGCGAAGCTTTATCATTCCTGGACGTATCCACTCCACTGACTCATTCTCATTATCTTCCTCTTATTTGCCTACTCTTCAGTGCCTGGTATGATCTTCCTGCCATTCAGTGTGTATATTTAAATAAGATGTAAACAGTCTCTCAGCCCCACACAAACCCAGGCACGGGTAAACACCGCCACTTTCTGGTTGTTTTAGCTTGTGGACAGGCGTCAACAAACAAGACAAGGCCTGGTGTGTGATCTCTCTCTCTCTCTCTCTCTCTCTCTCTCTCTCTCTCTCTCTCTCTCTCTCTCTCTCTCATAATGCAAGCGATTGGTCTCATCCTACCAGAGTCTGAATGATTATCGGATATAATAACGAAATTTATCTTTAAAAGCCTCATCATAAATATAAGAAAAAACCTAATTATCAACAATTGCTTATATTTTTAGTTTTTTTAATGGAGAGAGAGAGAGAGAGAGAGAGAGAGAGAGAGAGAGAGAGAGAGATCTTTACTCAGTAATGATCCCCTTTACAGTGGAACCATTAGTAAATTATTCCTTCCTTCTCTTTCTTTATTTCTTTGGTTTCTTGTTACATGTACATTTCAATACAATTTAGGAGAATTGGAGACAACAAGCGAATCTAGTCTTAATCTGCGCCTCTTCCTTTTTTTTGTGTGCTTTGTGACACCAAACTTATATATATGTATTTGATATAAGAATAATCTCTCTCTCTCTCTCTCTCTCTCTCTCTCTCTCTCTCTCTCTCATCTAACACCCTGACCATGTAAATTTCTCTTGAGATCAAATACAGATTCTCTCTCTCTCTCTCTCTCTCTCTCTCTCTCTCTCTCTTATCTAACACCCTGACCATGTAAATTTCTCTTGAGATCAAATACAGATCTCTCTCTCTCTCTCTCTCTCTCTCTCTCTCTCTCTCTCTCTTTTGCTCTGTGTCAATCGCAGCACCTTATGCTCATTCTAGATCTCTTTCAGAGCCAATGGACAACAATCCAAGTAATGGGTCTGTAAGCAAACTAACTGGGCGTCTGTGGAAATTCCCCTCCGGCCCTAAAACCGATTGGACCCCACAAACACATTTGGGCACCAGAAGCTCTTTCACACAAGTGCATTTCACAGGGTCATGGACCAAATCAAAGCAGCAATTAGGGTCGGGAGACGACGATGATGTCTTTCAGTCTCTCTCTCTATATATGATGCCCGCATCGTTTTTGGGCACTGCCCCTCCCTGCTGGTGGCTGGCTGGCTGGTTGGTTGGTCTCCCTGGTCTCTTGTCTGGTCTGGTCTGGTCGGTCTGGCTGCCTGCCACCTAACTTTACAGGGTGATGCAGAATGCTTAGTGTATGTGAGTGTGTGTGTTTGGATGGGAGATGTTGGTGATCATGCCATAGGATGAGAACATCTCTCTCTCTCTCTCTCTCTCTCTCTCTCTCTCTCTCTCTCTCTCTCTCTTAAATCATCTTTAACCAAGATATTATTCTCCTTATATTCACGACGAGACATGTTTGCGTCTCTCGACAATTGTGTTACATCTCTCTGACGTTTCCAAATCTTCACTTTGAATGAATGCTCCATTGTGCACTCGGTAGTTTATCATCATCATCAGCATCACCATCCACAAAGTTGCGTCCAAAATACAGCGTGTTGATATTAGAAGGTTGACCTTGGCTACTAGTTGAACGAAGGCCGAGTTAGATTTGAATTGCCCCACTAAGTGTTGGACGTCATTCTTTTCCTTCACTGTTCCATTATATTTAGCAATCGTTTGAGTTGTTTTTGTTATTATTATTATTATTATTATTATTATTATTATTATTATTATTATTATTATTATTATTAGTGTACGCGACCCGTCAAAATGACCGCTAAATATTTAGGTATCTATGCACTCGCACACATGTGATTATTCCTTCTTCCCCTTGCCCGAGGGACGGGGAGAGACCGAGTAGTTATATGACTTACCACTAATCATAACCTGAAGGGAATTTATATATATATATATATATATATATATATATATATATATATATACGTATATGTATGTATATATATATATATATATATATATATATATATATATGTATATATATATATATATATATATATATATATATATATATATATATATATATATATATATATATATTCATATATGTATCCAGACACTTGCTCTTTATTGTATAGGGGAATTATTATTATTATTATTGTTATTATTATTATTATTAGTAGTAGTAGTAGTAGTAGTAGTAGTAGTAGTACTTTGAAAACATTCTTGAAAAGGTCATTAACATTTAAAGTATAATTTTCGAAGAATGAATCACTTATTCTTACCAGCTGTTGCCAATCTTTGGAATTAATTTCTTACTTTCGTTTTCATGATCATTGTAGCAGTTCCATTGCATTTTCCCAATTGCGCCTATTTTTTTTCCTCTTTCTCTTCTCTTCTGAAACCTGACAATTAGGTATTAGGTATTGGATAGTAGGGTTTAGGTATTAGGTATTAAGTATTAAGTATTAAATATTAGGTATTAGTATAAGATATTAGGTATTAGGTATTAAGTATTAGATATTAGGTATAAGGTAATAGGTATTAGGTATTAGGTATTAGGTATTTG
>NC_090746.1:59161177-59166177 GCF_036898095.1 Palaemon carinicauda
CTTCAGCGCTTCGACTAGTGGGCACACTAGGCTCTAGGCCAGGCACTCGATTCCCATTCAAAAAGGTCATGCAATGAATGGTCATAGTACTGGCAACAGAACAAGACACAAGATCACCGACCTAGATATTCTCTTTCATCTCTTGGTCTCATTTTCAAGAAATTAATTCAAGTTATTAATTTTTTTTCATGATGAATTACTTTTTGTTGAAGGGGTTATGTACTCTGCTTGAATGAATTATGACAATTTCCTCTTTGGCATTAGTTTATTTACGCAGAAATTGAGGGTACGTTGATGTATTCCTGAAGAATATTGAGTGAATAAATTTGATCGATTCATGATTTGTTGAATACATCGATTTGGAATTAAAGGCAGTTTACAGTCCTAGCAAAGTCTAGTCCTTAATTGATAAAAGTATCACTATTACTATTATAATACTGAGAATTATTCAGCATCAGTACAAAGTAAAATGATATAGAAATTGTCTGTGTTTAGTACATGTCACAATCGTGGTTTATGGCGTGGAATTAGAATTCTATTTTTAGTAAAACGCAAATCTTATCTATCCTATTATGTAAGTCAGGAGATGATATCTCTCTCTCTCTCTCTCTCTCTCTCTCTCTCTCTCTCTCTCTCTCTCTCTCTCTCTCTCTCATCATCATCATCATCATCCAGAAATTATGTGTTCAGTACATGTCTGTGAGCATGGAAATTTGAATTCTATTTTTCATAAAACGCAAATCTCATTATTCCTATTGTGAAAGCCCCCCCCCTATCTCTCTCTCTCTCTCTCTCTCTCTCTCTCTCTCTCTCTCTCTCTCTCTCTCTCTCTCTCTCTCTCATCATGATACAGAAATCTTTATTCAGTCGGGGTTTATGGACGAGAAATTTAGATTGATAATTTTGATAAGAAGCAAATCTTATTAGTCTTATTATGAAAGCCTCGAAATCTCTCTCTCTCTCTCTCTCTCTCTCTCTCTCTCTCTCTCTCTCTCTTTCCGTGTTCGTGACAGCCCGTCTGGAAATAAAGAGATAAAAGTCGAAAGGTTAGTCTGATACCAAAACCCAACATTGTGACACCCCGACAAATCACTTGATACAGTAATTGAAATGGATGATGATAGTCCCCGGTTGTTAAGGAGCACTGGGGGTGCCAAGGGGGTTGGGGAGGGGAATTGGCACAGGGGTCTCATGCCTAGTGGGAAGGGGGCCTAGGGGGTTCTGAGAGAGGTTTCCCAGGCCGTTTTTTTCTTTTTAGGAGGTTAGGGATTGTGTTTGTTATTACATGTGATCTGTGGCATTATTTACTGATTTGTTTATTTTTCATAAATGCCTCTTGTTAATAAATATCCTATTTAGATTATTACTGTTTGTATTTGTTGTTTTTGTTGTTAAGATAACTTCTTATTACGCTTGGTGTTACACTCAACACTATGACTTTTACGATAGCGCTTGACAAGGATCAGAAATTGTCATTTCCTCTATTAGAGCCCCGAGCCATTCCATGCCACTAATCACATTGGCTTGTTGGAAAGGATGCCTCTCTTTCAGTTAGTCTTGTCAACGACAACCTAACAAAAAGTCATTACTATTTATATTCTTAAAATTAATATACGTAATATGAAACCTTAAAAGTGTCTATCGGAATCCTTAGTAAAAATGCAATCGTGTAAGATAAAACAGACTGGATAATTTTGTTATTTTTATTTTCCGCTGATAATTTTGGTTGTAAAAATGTTGCAATTTCCAATATCATGTGTATCGACTGATGACTCTGAATCATGCAGTCTATCAGCACAAGCTGTAATATTTTCCTGCTTTTGTGTGTTACTTTGGAACTTTATTTTTCGTGATGTTTCAGTGCAGTATTGTTTGAGAGGATTAAGTGAAAGTGAACTTTCTTCCTCTGTATATATATATATATATATATATATATATATATATATATATATATATATATATATATATATATATATATTTATATATACACATACATATTACATACATACATACATACATATATACATACATACACACACACATACAACCACACACACACACGCACACATATATTATATATGTATATGTATGCGTATATATTCATATATTTGCAGTAGGCCATATATATATATATATATATATATATATATATATATATATATAATATATATATATATATATATATATATATATATATATATATATATAGCCTATAACAGGCAAAAACTTTATGTTCTTTTGTATCTGTCTGTTTTCTCATGATATTCATTTTAGTGATTATGCTCTCATTATTGGAATAATTTCACACCAATTATTCTACTCTTTTAATTATGATTGCAATGTTGTTTTATCAATGCATTGATTGAATGAAACTGTATACACAACAGCCACTGTAATGGAGATTTAAGTAATTATTTGTTAAAAAGGATATTTATGATTGGAATGTTAGAATATTTCAGTAGTTTCTTGTTTCTTTTGTTTTTGTGGGACAACTTGACTAATTTATTTCAACTAATTAGGCATGATATATATATATATATATATATATATATATATATATATACATATATATATATATATATATATATATATATACACACATATATATATATATATATATATATATATATATATATATACATATATATATTGAATTATTGTATTACTGTATAATGGTTTGAAGGTCGTCTGAAAAAAGTTAGAGAAAAAAATATACCCAAACCTAATGGTTATTACATTAAATGGATGCTTTGTATGGGACAGATTACAGACTAGATATTTCAAAATAGAAAAAAAGAATGATTATAATCACACCTGAAGTTATATAGATATGAACAATTCTTTTAATTTTCATGAAAATAAAAAAAAATAATTTGAAATAATTAGAATGATTAAAATTAACATTATTAAAACTATTAAAAGTATTAAAATCATTATCATTATTAAAACTATTAAAATATTAAAATTATTTTCGTTATTAAACCTATTAAAAGTATTAAAGTTATTATCATTAGTAAAATTAATAAGCTATTAAAATTAGTTTCATTATTAAAACTATTAAAATTATTAAAATTATCATTATTAAAAGTATTAAAATTATTATTATTAAAACTATTAAAAGTATTAAGATCATAATCATCATTAAAACTATTAAAATTATTAAAATTATTATCATTATTAAAACTATTAAAATTATTAAAGTTATTACCATTAGTAAAACTACCAAAAGTATTAAGATCATTATCATTATTAAAACTATTAAAAGAATTAAAATTATCATTATTAAAAATAGTAAAAGTATTAAAATTATCATTATTAGAACTATTAAAAGCATTAAGATCATTATCATTATTAAAACTATTAAAAGTATTAAAATTATTCTCATTATTTGAATTATTATCCAACCACAGACTTCCCATCTCCAACTACTTCTTTAATTCAAAGTAGTTTGAATTTTCAAATACGACAAAAGAAATCTGCAAACCACAACGAACATGATATCACCCAACCTTCTCAAGAGGAAATGGCACAGCCCTTAACACATCGGAAAAAGGGTTTGCCCCCCCCCCCCCCCATCCCCCCCATACATCGATAGTATATTGAAAAAGCTTAGTGGGTTAATAAGATAAGGATCTTATGGTTACACAACATTCAGGTTGAGGGTTCTTGAGGTACAGACGGCAAATGAGAGGTTATGTTCTCCCAACTCTTTCTTCTTTTGACAGGGAGAAAGGCATGGTGTATGGGGCGGCATATCTCTCTCTCTCTCTCTCTCTCTCTCTCTCTCTCTCTCTCTCTCTCTCTCTCTCTCTCTCTCTCTCTTCCTGTCTCACAATCTTCTCCTTGCTTATATGTTTGATTACCAACACTCACAAAATACACGCACACACACACCCATACTAGGTTGGTTTGCTGTGATCGATCAGATGAAAATCTCCCACTATCACCAATCTGCAGTGACCAAACCTATGACATGAATAAGGAAGGATAAGTCGAAGTCTTTGTCCTACAGTGGACTAGAAACTGCTGCATTTATTGTTGTTCTTGTATATATACGTATATATACTGTATGTATGTATATGTGTGGGTATGTGTGTGTATGCTTTTATTCCCTTTTCACTCTCTGACTTTCTCAGATCCTTCAAACCATTGCATATGCAACCTGACACCTTTGCTCTTTTTGTATCGTCGTCACATGTATGTGTGTATATGTGAGTGTGTGGTCAAAGATGGGCAATGGACACTCCGCCCAGTGGGGGGAATGAGCATAGAGGTCCCCACAATATCTACCCACTTTTCCTTTTTTGAAAAAAAAAAAAAAACGGTATGGAGTCTCTCTCTCTCTCTCTCTCTCTCTCTCTCTCTCTCTCTCTCTCTCTCTCTCTCTCTCTCTCATAAATGATTTATTTTATTTCCGCCTTATAATATAGTTATGATGGTGATGAACGTGGTAGATTTGATGTGGATTCTGTTAGAAAATATATGTATATATATTTTTCTCAGATGGGCAGTTATTGGGCGTGTGTAGCTCTTTGTATCTTTATAAATTTTATGATATTTATAAATAAGCTATTATATGCTACCCGTCAAAAATGACTGCTAAATATTTTGATCGAGATGCAAGCAGAGAGATTCATTTTTCCCGACCTCTCCCCCATTCCTAACTACAACTCGCTGGTTTGGTAATTTTTAGGAGCGTTTGGTTTCCGAGTGTACCTCTGGGGTACCCCCTCTCACCAGGGTATGACTACTTTCCCTCTCCCCTCAGTGTGACAGGAAATATATATATATATATATATATATATATATATATATATATATATATATTATCATCAGCTGTTACTAGTCCACTGCAGAACAAAGGCGTCGGAATGTCCTTCCACTTGCCTCTGTTTATGGTCTTTCTGTGTCAGTCCACGCCCACAACCTTCTCAGTTCGTCAATCCAGTGTCTTCTCTTCCTTCCCCTCCCTCTTTTACGCTTTCTAGGGACCCATTCTG
>NC_090746.1:59171177-59186177 GCF_036898095.1 Palaemon carinicauda
GTCTTTGTAAGCCACTTACATTGATGTGTTTTATTAATTCTATATGCTAAGGCATACTCTGATACGGTTTTCATTAGCATTTCACGGACACAGGCATCAGATACGCTATTTCCATTTTCCATAAGAAAACCGTGATTCAGAAAATGATTTATAATTAACTTTATCATATGGGGAGCATCAGCAAATATGAAGACATTCCTGTCAGCACATGGGTTTTTAAAAAAGACTTTCTGGGTTAAGGGGATCAATCCCGAATTCTTTCCAAACCCTCAAATTAGTAGATCCAAGATCATGGACAATTGCCACGACGGCAAATCCAGCCTTTTCAACATTTACAATATCAGTCAGTTTTTTATGCACATTAGAGTCATCATATTGGTAGTATATGGGTTGCTTCCAGGTTACCGTCAAACCTCTTAACATAACCACTTGAACTTTATCATGAGGTTCATACAAAACATCCACCCCTTTGTCATAACTCCACTTACTAGAAATGTTCATTTCATCAAATGAAATAACGGCAAGTTTTTCAATTTCCGTCATTGTTTCTGATTTTGCCTTCATCAGGGACAGAACCGAATGCAAAATACCCGGCTCACATTTGAGATTTTGCGTTCGTTTATTCAGTGTACTTTTTGATGGCAGAGGAAATTCTCTTTTAGTTCACAAATATGAATAGCATTTGGTGCTCATGCTTCTGAGAGTGAAAGCTAACGATATGTCTTCATCGCTGCATTGACTGACAGACATTAGTTATGAGAGATTTTATCTGTGTTGCACTTAGCACAGGTTGAAATAACTTGTTTATTTCAGTTGATGTGAACTTAGGTTCTGTCACTTCCGTTTCCAAACTAACCAGTTTCAGGAGTTCTTGATTGGTCTTTTCAAAATGTTCTATCTTTTTCTTCTGGAAGAAATGAACGTGACAGATATCAAATAAGAATACGTCTAGTCAAGTCAAACATCAGCCACCGTCACCGATAAATGACGTCACAAAAGCTCCACCCACATGCGCGTACCTCACTGATGAGCCGACCTCTCCCATTAAAGGACCTTGTGCTTATTAATAATTCCGAGGACATCTGTAGGTTAAATTATGTTGTAAAATGTTGTAAAAGTCTACGGGGAAGTTAAGCCAGATATAACATCCTTCTTCATTCTTTTATTCGGTATTAATGCGCTCAATTTCGTAGCAATTAATGTAATTAAACAATTTTTATTTTACGAATTTATCCACAATTAAAAACTATAACGAAAGATTCGTTAGATATTTAAATCACTTCCTGTTTCTATTTCAGATGAAAGTTTTTCCCTTGGCTAAGTAGAATATTAGTCAAGATTCTTTTCCTTTATCCCCTGGTCTATGATTCCAGCTAAAAAAATAAGTCTTTCAGTTTTGTTAAACCTGTTAGAAATAGATTTTCTTACAAAATCATTATTTTGTTTTATTATTTGAACGAATCAATATATGGGTCTTTCCTCATAGCTCCAATAGGTATCGAAGTCTCTCCCAAGTATCAATATTTTCTTTTTGTATGAAGAGGAAATATAGTAGCAATTTATATTAATTTATTTATGCATTTTCTCGTAGTTTCAATAGGTATCGAAGTTTAATATTCTCTCAATATGAAAAGAAAATATAGAATCAACAACATTTTTCACCTAACTTATTGGGAAAAGATGTCCATGTCATATTTTCTTTTCATATTAAAAAAATCATTAAATTTCGATACCTATAGGTGCTACGAGAAAAGGTATAAATAAAGAAATATAGTTCACTGCTATATTGTCTCTTCATGAAACCTTCTGATATTATTTTCTGCCATATTTTGCGCCCTCTTATATATCAGTTCCGTGTGTTTCTTGCGAATTTCATATAACAAGAAATTCGCTCGTAATCAAGCGCGTTCTCTGCTTGTCGGATTTCGTTAGCTGGATCAGACCATTGCGCGCGAGGTCGCGAATTTCAATTCCACTTAATCTCCAGGACAAATTCGACGTTATTTTCACGTCTGACGTTGACGGACTTATATTAAGCGAGGGATATGATATACTCGGGTTGGGTATTTGATTTTCTATTACGGTTATTCTCTTGGGCAGTTTTCCATTTACTTAAGAATAATTTTCCGTGTATGAGGACATATGAAGGATGTATGTATGGATGCTTAGTTCGTGTAAACGATTCTTATTTGTTATCAATGTTATAAATAAACATATTTAGTTGATTAAATCCAAAAAAGCTAATAGCTATTGTATTTGTTTGTTTCGTTCGAGTAGCCAATATTGAATTCCTTTAACATTTATTATATATATATATATATATATATATATATATATATATATATATATATATATATGTGTGTGTGTGTGTGTGCGTGTGTGTGTGTGTGTGTGTGTGTATGTGTGTGTGGGTGGAGGGTGCGTGTAGTCAAATTTTAGTTTTAATAAATGTTAAAATTATTTTTTTTAGTGAATCTAACTAAAATTTCCCAATTTTAAAAGATATTACTTTATGAAGACTTACTAAGTGCCGGATGTGACGTAAGCACTCCAAGCATGACCCCCAGCAAATAGCCCAAGCCATCTTCACTCCAGATATCATTCACAAAGCTGTCTGAGGCTTCCCAGGCATATGCATGAGGGGTGGGAGGGTTAGACGAACTCCTAATTGCATGCTTTCCCTAAGAGTGTTATGAACTCCATTATTCACTCTGCGAGAGATTTGACAAATATAGTAAATCCGCAATAGATGCCATTTACGAGAGAAGGCGGGGGTGGGGTGTTGGGGAGAGGGTGTGCCGGACTTAGAAGTTCTGGTTATTTATGTCAAAAATGTATTTCAGCTCTCTCTCTCTCTCTCTCTCTCTCTCTCTCTCTCTCTCTCTCTCTCTCTCTCTCTCTCTCTCTCTCTCTGTTCAACAACGGAAGAATTTTAGGAGTTGCGTCATTCATCTACTCTTCAAAAATGACATCTTTTATTTTAGTTTTATTCCCATAGTTTTATTTTATAGACTATGCAAATTTATTGTGTAAATGAATCAAATCGATGAAATAATAGCAGTAATGGATTTTTCTCAACGATATTATAATTCTTAGTTCCTGTAAATTTAATTTTAGTACTTTACAAAATATCTTCTTATTAACTCTACTGAAGACAGCAAAGTGAAAAAAGGCTGAAACCAAAACGGGGTTGTTTCTATGAATCATACTATTTATATTGAGTTGATAATATATATATATATATATATATATATATATATATATATATATATATATATATATATAAACAGTATATATATATACTGTTTATACATATATATATATATATATATATATATATATATATATATATATATATATATACATATATACTGTATATGTGTGTGTGTGTGTTTGCGTATGTGCGTATATATACATATAGACATATACATATATAACTAGCTGTCTGTCTATTTAATATATATCTATCTCTCTATATTATATATATATATATATATATATATATATATATATATATTTATATATGTACATATACTGTATATGTGTGTGTTTGTACAAGCATATTATATGTAAGTACTATATGTGTGTATATACACATATACACAGTATATATGTCATGCTATAATGCAGAATCTCAGTAAAATACAGCTTCCAAAATCAATTGTGACCACAAGAAACCTGCGTGAATGTGTTTGTCCTAGTGTACAATGGTTAGATTGTAACTATAGTCCATTTCTTTTAGCGAGTCATATTTGCACCGACTCGCAGCGGTGCTCTTTTAGCTCGGAAAAGTTTCCTGATCGCTGATTGGTTGGACAAGATAATTCTAACCAATCACCGACCAGGAAACTTTTCCGAGCTAAAAGGGCACCGTTGCGAGTCGGTGCAAATATGCATCGCTAAAAGAAATGGAGTATAGGTCATCACTCTAGCTTATCATAATCAACTTCACTCTGCCGAGTTAGGAGAAAGTCTTAAATTATTAACCTTGCTAAAAATTGTGGATTTGACTTTCGCATACTTTCTTCATGTTACTAAAAAGTATCTTGTTTTTGACTTGGTGCCAGTTTGTCTTAGTACTACAGGTGTTTAGAGGCTGTAAAATACTGGTAATTATGACCGGTGTAGCGGTACATCTTATTTGCTTAAGGAAACCCGTTGCGATTATGTCCGTCTTTAAGAGATAATTTACAGCTTGAGTTTGTGTTCTGTATTTCTATGTACGTTTTCTGTTACTTTGTTTTTTTCTTTTCTGGATGGTTTAAATGGGTGGGAAATTAGGGTAAGGATTGTTGAAGTACAGAAAAGTTAGTAGGATCATTTAGGGGGAATATTTATTTCTAAAGCAGGATAAATCAATGAAAAGGTTTTATCATGATTATACAAGGGGAGTAAGAATTATTTTTTGAACTGTTTCAGTGTAAGATAATAATATTGACTGTCTGGATGGATAAGAAAGTATTCCGATGATGATATAGATTTGGGGAAATATATTTTAGGATGATGTAAGTGGGCGAAAAATATTTTTAGGATGTCTTGATTGTAGGAATAGCTATTTCTAAAATGATTTTAAGTGATTTAAAAGCATTTAAAAAAATAAAAAAGTAGAAGAAAACAAATAAATTTGGATTAGTATAGAAATTTTTCATTTTGGGATTTCTTACTGGGGAGAAAATAGGAAAATAAAAATAAAATAATTTGGAAATTTTTTCAATATAGTATTGCTATTAGGATTGCTTCAAGTTAGGAAAATATTTTTGACAAGATTTTTTTATTGGAGAATATAAGTTATTTATGATTATTTTGTTAAAGAAAAATCCGTATTCAGGACTATTTAATTGGAGGAAATACTATTTTCAGATTAATTCAAATTAAGGAAAAATTATTTGTAGACTATTCAAGAAGGGGCTAATTATTTTTTAGGATTTTTTTTGTATTTCTAAGTTTAAAAAAAAAAAAATATTTATAGAATGGCTTAAGTAAAGAAATAATTTTTTTTTTCGAGATTTTAGGAGGAGGAAATATTATTCCTTGGCTTTTTAGGAAAAGGAAAAATTTTTTTTTTTGCATTTTTTAGGTTGAAGAAAATAATTTTAGGTACCATTAAGTACGGGAAATTTCCGTTTAAGATTTCTAAGTGGAATAAAATAATTTTGATATTGTTTAGTTGGGGTAGAATTGTTTAATTGTTTAAATGTTTATGTGTGATTGGTTAATAGTTGCAATATTTACGCTTGGTTCTTCAAATAATGATAGAAGTTGATTATTCTTGATGTTCTAGAGTAAGCCTTCTTCATTATCGTGTAAATTAGGTAATTTGTTAGATGGTTGCTTTGGGAAATATTTTCCTAAGACCGGATATATAAGTTTTATCTTCCTACTGTCTCATATCCTTCATAGCTTGAGAGAAATGGAACTCTGATAGTCATGTCAACGAAAAATATTTGCTAAACCTGGGAATGCGGATGCAAGTGTTTGGTTTTGCAAATTAAATTTGGCCTCACTTTTTAAAATTCATAGCCCTAACAAGGACACATCTGCTATGGCAACACCACTACACATATATTTATTCGGTTAATTTTATCTGTAATGTGTGATAATGCACAATACACATTAGGCTGGAGCTGTATTATTGTTGGTAACATCTTGCAGTGACATTCTCGATTCAAGGAGGATGAAAACAGGACAGTAGGTGGTAGTCATAATGTTTGTGATGTAATTAATAATAATTGCGTTTTCTAGATATAGCTGACGTCCACTCTGTGGACATAAAGGGGACTACTTTAAAAGAGAGAGACAATTGGATATATTTCCATTTCCAGTTTACATATAAACAAACAAACACAGACACACACATTATATATATATATATATATATATATATATATATATATATATATATATATATATATATATATATATATACACACACACATTGTGCATGTGTAATGCTGGGTTTTATATTTACACGAATCTAATGGATTATGTGATACAACTATTGAAATAATGCCTATAACTTATCAAATACTTCTCATTTTTTTATGGAGACACCAGCGCCTAATTGAGACATGAAGTGTTGACAGACACCTACTTAAATATTCACTTCTGTATTAGTTATCTAACTTCGTTCCATCTTAGTTGATTTGTGAAAACAGTGAGTACTTGGGGCAAAATCGTGCAAGATTTGTTTAAGAGTAGATGAATATTTCCTATCTTGTTTAAGATAGGGGGTGAAGTATTTTGGATGTTCAATCTCTCTCTCTCTCTCTCTCTCTCTCTCTCTCTCTCTCTCTCTCTCTCTCTCTCTCTCTCTCTCTCTCATACCAATATTTTCTATGGTTCAAGTATTTGAAAGTATCCCCTTCCTGAGTAGGGATATCTTAACGTGGTGAAAGAGTTTGTGTATCGCCATGATCAGCAAAGTTGTACGAGTCAGGGCCACCCATACGATGTTAGTTTGCTGTGAGCAATCAGACTAAATTGTCCCACCATCACCAATCCGCAGTGGCAACGTGGTGATGGGAATGGCCAAACCCCAGGCATGACTAAGGACACATCTGAGCCCCTTTTCCCTTCAGTGGACTAAAAATGGTTGCATTTGTTGTTGTTGTTGTTGTTACTTCCTTTATTTTACTCAGGACCGGACATTTACGCAAATTTTTTCACTTGCTATACATCATTTCTTCACATTCACTAACACCTTCCCCTTTATCACTCCCTATTTCTTTACTCTCACACATCCTCAAAAGTAAATGATCTCTCTCTCTCTCTCTCTCTCTCTCTCTCTCTCTCTCTCTCTCTCTCTCTCTCTCTCTCTCTCTCTCTCTCTCTGCCATGCCTTTAATCTAAAGATCCCAAATTCGACTCCTGAGTGAGAAGAGGGTAATGTGGCGCTTTGCGTTTTGATAAACTTTTAGTGGTTGTTGACTTAAATATTTAATTACGTATGTTATTCAAGCAGCTGGAGAGAGAGAGAGAGAGAGAGAGAGAGAGAGAGAGAGAGAGAGAGAGAGAGAGAGAGAGAGAGAGAGACTAACCAGGTAATAAGAAATAGGTTAACCAATTCTTCGAATGTTTATCTTGGAACATAGAGAGAGAGAGAGAGAGAGAGAGAGAGAGAGAGAGAGAGAGAGAGAGAGAGTAACCAGGTAATAAGAAAATAGGTTAACCAATTCTTCGAATGTTTATCTTGGAACATTCCTCTCTCTCTCTCTTTCTCTCTCTCTCTCTCTCTCTCTCTCTCTCTCTCTCTCTCTCTCTCTCTCTCTCTCTCTCATCGTCCTCATCACCTGTTAGATAGTCAAGTACTCGCTTCATGTGTTTTACATGTAAATAACTTTGTCAGTAATTACGGTTACTTATTCCGCTGGTAATGAGTAACTGACGCGTGGCTGTGACGTTTATTGGTCCTAGATAGGATTTGCAAGGCTTCTCACATGTGCGGATATCATCCTTTCACCCTTGTGGATTGCCTGAGGATTTCACATTTAAAATTATCCTTTTTGGTAGATTACTTAGGTAGATTTTCTTTTACCGGAACGTTTCTAGATATTCAGTTCCCTAGTAATTTGAAGCTGATACAAATATGCTTTATACTAGTGTACCTGAGCCGTGAAAATATTTGGATAGATATACACACACACACACACACACACACACGTCCACCCACTCACAGATTTAACCCTTCCCACTCTCTCTTCCTTTCATCACTACAACCCGCTGGTTCGTCAATTTGTGGGAGAGTGTGGTTTGCGAGTTTACCTCTCGGCACACCCCCTCTCTCCAAGATTGATCGATTGATTTAATGTTTTTTTTTTTTTACATCCTGACACTCTCTCCAGGATATGACTACTCATTCTCCCCCTGGGCGTGACAGGAATATATATATATATATATATATATATATATATATATATATGGTATATATGTGTGTGTGTGTGTATATATATATATATATATATATATATATATATATATATATATATATATATATATATATTGATATATAGTTAGGCACTTTCTTTGTTATATAAAAAAGGAAATTATTATATTGGATGGGTTACTTTTAAAATTAGATTGGATCAGGATTTCAAAACAGTAATGGTATTAGTATGTATTATTGCTTTTATTCTATGATGATTTCTATTATTTTCTGTTATTCATATAGGGATACTCTTGTCAATTTTAAGAAAAATGCTATTTGCTACTTTCCTTTCTTTGAAAATCGTCCTTCGAAAGCACATGACCCGTAAACTATTACTGACTTTTGCATTTAACGGATTTTGAAGCGAAGCGAAAAATCTATTTTTGGGTGAGGTAGCCATGTCGTCCTGATGGAAGTTCCTTCATTAGTAGCTTCCTAGGTTATATTTGACTACAGTGATATATCGCAGAGAATTTACCAAAGGTATCCAGAATTCTAACTCCTGGAGCGAATATCCCTTAAAACTGGATATCGCGTAATCAGAGGATGTATTCTTGACACGTCTCATAGCTATCTACACCCCCAATAGCGTTTCCGCTTCGAGGGGAAAAAGTGGCAAGAATATAGGAGAGTCGTTAAAGAGGCAACGCTCTTGACACTCCTACTGTACTGTAAATAGTGCGCCGAATCGCCACCGCAAGGCGCCACCAAGCCATTCTTTGTAGCTTTGTAGGTGTTGTAGATACAGTACCATAGGGAGGGATTCATTATCCTTTTGTCAAAAAGAGGGTGGGTCCATTAGGACGACATGGCTACCTCACCCAAAAAAAGATTTTTCGCTTCGCTTCAAAATCCGTTTTTTGGGCTCAGGCCATGTCGTCCTGATGGAAGTTTACCAGAGCATTAATGTATGTGTGGATTTTCAATAGTGCCGTTATCTCGAGATAAATATTTCCTATTTGGTCTTCTAGACCTAGAGACACTTGATGTTACCATTATACATCAATTAACTGATTATAAACTATGTCAGTTCTTCCTGCCCCCTACAGGGAAGAGTCTGGGTAGACTATAGGAAAAAACCCGAGGATTGTGAGTTCAAGGAACAATCTAGCGAACAGTTTGTATATTAGTGTCATCATATACATAAAGAATAGTTTGTACTTAGATGGTATATCTCTGTATAGGTTACTGATACCTCCCAAGTCTGGCTGAAAAGAGACAGACAGGCTTATATACGTGTAGGAAACCTTAGTTCAGTAAATTAAACAGTTTAGTACAATGAGTTCTTATCTGTTTGCTTGGAACAGTCTTAACCTTAGTTCCCCAATATTTTCTTAAATATTAAAAGAATCAAGGATGCTCCGACTTTATTCTTAATCTAGAATGTTTGAGGCGAAAGAGACGCAAAGATTCCTTCTATTGTTTATTACAAAAATAGAAATCATGGATGTATTCAATTACATCTTATGCAAAACAATTTTGCATAAAAGCATAAATAGTAATAACAGAATTAAAATAAGTTTCACCTGAAAAGGAAAACATTAGCCACTCTAAGGGAAATATAAAATTTCACTATGTATTCTGTTGTTACTAGGAACACTGTGCATATAAGTATGCCTGGCACTTGTGTCAGTCTATTATGCTTAATTATCACTTAACACAATACTCAACATGATATGTCTTACGAGTCTATCATGTACACCCTTCACTAAAAGTCCCAATTAGTGCACTGTTCTTCGCAGTAATCAAGCGGCAGGTTTTATAACACTGCCTGCCGCCACCACATGAAATTTTATTTCCTGTAATTGCTTCGCATAGTGTTTGAAGAAAACTATGGATGACTTCCATCCAGTATAAGCACGAAGGCTTTCAAACGACATGGTCTGAAAGAAATTCAGAGATGAGGCAACTTTTCTCGGATCATGACCTGCGGGTGTACTGTCTGAATCTGCTCTACGTATAAAATAGGTGATTTTCCCCCTTGACTGTTTCAAGGATAATGTTGAACCAGACGTCTCTCTCCTGAAAAGCTGACCTCCCTTAAAGTCTGAAGTTCTACGAAGATAGACCTTTAGGCATTCCACTGGGCAGAGGGATGCTTCTTCCTTCAGAGGGCAGATTCTCCAGGGTAGCTCATTCTTGGCGAGAAACGTCGGGTCCGGAAAGAGGTTCAGTTTTTCGGAGTCTGTGAACTGAATGTGGCCATCATCCCTCGAGAGGGCCACTAATTCGCTAACTCTGGCTCCTGAGGCTTGTGCAAATAAGAATATCACCTTTTGAGTCAAGTCTTTCAGCGAGCAATCCTCATTGTTCAGAGTTGATGCGAAGTGAAAAACCTTATCCAAAGACCATGAAATGGGCTTTTGAGGAGCTGCGGGCTGAAGTTTAGTGCAGGCTTTTGGAATCTTGTTGAAGATTTCATTAGAAAATACCTGGAAGGCATATAGTATTGGTCTGGCTAGGGCAGATTTACATGTAGTAATTGTGTTGGCTGCTAAACCTTGTTCATGAAGATGGATGAAGAAGGACGAGCAGAAATCCGTAGAAATCTCCTTAGGTTTCTTCGCCTTGACAAAGGCCTCCCATTTCTTCCAGGAAGACTCATATCGTCTTCTTGTTGACTTTGACTTGTATTCCTCTAAGAAGTTAATACTATCCCTAGAAATCCCGAACCGTTTCTTGACCGCTAAGGCGAGAAAATCATGAGATGAAGGTTCTGGGTTTTCTCTGATGAAGCTGAGACAGTCAATTTCTGCACTTGCTGAGTCAGAACTGGGTCTGGCAACGGGATCAGCTTCAGGCGTAGTTCCGTTATCAAAGGGAACCAAACACTGTTGGGCCACTTGTGGGCCACTATTGCTTCTATCCCCCGAAAGGATCTCAGTTTGTCGAGGACTTTCAGCAGAAGGTTGGTTGGAGGGAACAGGTAGATTTTGGTCCACCTGTTCCAATCTATGGACATTGCGTCTGTCGCTTCCGGTAGAGGATCCTCGTACGGGGCTACATACCGGGGTAGCTTCTTGTTGTCGCTTGTTGCGAAGAGGTCTACCTGCAGTCCTGGGACTTTGCGTAATATGAAGGAGAATGATTTTGCGTCTAGGGACCATTCTGACTCTATCGGGTTGACCCTGGATAGAGCGTCCGCTGTCACATTGCGGAACCCTTGAAGGTGGACTGCTGACAAGTGCCATCTCTTCTTCTTTGCTAGACGAAGGATGGCCAGTATCACTTGATTTATGTGAGGCGATCTCGAGCCTTGTCGATTTAGGCATCTCATTACAACTTCGCTGTCTAGAACCAGACGGATGTGGATTGAACAACGAAGTTCCGGTTTCTTCAGAGAGAGAAGAACCGCCATGGCTTCCAGAAAATTGATTTGGAAGGTCTTGAAGAGGGGAGACCAGGTTCCCTGGACTTTCGATGATGAGAGTGACCTCCCCACCCCTCTTTTGAGGCGTCCGTGTGAATGGTGACTGCCGGTGGAGGTGGTTTCAGAGGTGCCTTGCTCTTCAGGTTCTTGGCTTCCGACCATGGTTTGAGTAGTGATCGCAGACGATTTGGAATCGGTCTTTGTAGATCTCTTCGAGCGTTTGATGCGTAGTTTCTCCAAACTCCTGATGCATCTTTTAATTGTGCTTTCAATATTGGATCTGTCACTGAGGCAAACTGGAGGGACCCCAACACTCTCTCCTGTTGCCTTCTTGATATCCTGTCGGATTGAAGAAGTCTCTTGATAGATCCTGCTATCTCTTTCCTCTTCTTTGATGGAATGGAAAGGCAGTGTGACTGTAAATCCCAGTGGACGCCCAGCCACTGGAACTTTTGAGCTAGAGATAGACGAGACTTTTCCAAGTTGATCTTGAATCATAAGTGTTCCAGGAACTGGATCACTTGCTTGGAGGCTTGCCTGCACTCTTCCTCGGATGCTGCCACACCAGCCAGTCGTCCAGGTAGGCTACTACCTGGATCCTCTTTAGGCGTAGTTGATGAATGACTGCATTTGCAAGCTTGGTGAATACCCTTGGGGCTATGTTTAGACCGAAGGGCATGGCTCTGAAAACGTACTATCTTTTCTGTAGTTTGAACCCTAGGTAGGGGGAAACTTGACGGTTGATTGGAACATGCCAGTACGCATCCGTCATGTCTATGGTGACTGTGTATGCCTGTTTGGGCAAAAGGGTCCTTATGTGTTGAAGCGTCAGCATTCTGAACTTGCGGTTCACTATGAACTTGTTGAGTAGTGATAGGTCCAGAATGACTCTGAGCTTTTCCGAATCCTTCTTCGGAACACAAAACAGCCTTCCTTCGAATCTGATGGACTTTGCCTTCCGTATAACTCTTTTGTTCAGGAGTTCCTGAACATATTCTTCCAGAATGGGGGTTGAATGCTGGAAGAATTGAGGAAAGTTTGGTGGAGTTGAGCTCCAATTCCACCCTAGTCCGTTCTTGATTAGGCTGTAGGGACAGGGATCAAAGGTCCAACGATCCCGGAAGAGGAGAAGTCTCCCTCCTACTGGTAGCATCTCACTTGGAGTGCTGGTTGGAGGACTTGCCTCCTTGGCCACGTCCACCTTTGTTACCCCTACCTCTGAAGGGGCGTCTAGAGGATCCTCGAAAGGAACCTCGAGACTTTGACCTAAAAGTCATCGATTGGCTTTCAAAGACTGGGGTGAACACTGGCGATTGGGTCGCCAGCGTTTGGGGCACCAGTTGGAAGGTGGTGGTTGGTTGTGCCACCGTCTGGGGCACCGTGGCCACGGGAAGCTGTTGCTGTTTTCTAGGCCGAGAGGGCACTCTTGGTCGTTTTGATTTATTCTTCGGCTGGGGACCCTCGTCAGCAGAAGATTTTCTTTTTGAGGACAAGCCCCATTTGGAGAGGAGATTCCTGTTCTCCGTAGCGGCTTTGTCCACGACCTCTTTGACTAATTCGCTTGGGAAGAGGTCTTTTCCCCAGATATTGGAGGCTATGAGCTTCCTTGGTTCGTGTCTCACCACAGCCGAGGCGAACACGAACTCTCTACAAGTCCTTCGGGCTTTGATAAAGTTGTACAAGTCCTTGGTGACTGTCGCCAAATGAGATTTGGCGAAGACCATGTACATATCTGGGGTGTCCGAGATGCTTGCCATAATCTCTAAGCCAGTCTGCAGAGACATGGAAGCAGCAAGACGTTCCTTAGTCTCTTGTTCCCTGCGCAGGAGAGACTCTGACAGCTTCGAGAGGTCTTCGCCAAACTGTCGTCCAGCAATATCTGCCTCCAGCTTCCCAACTGTGAAGGTGTTATGAACATCCTTCCAGTCTTTATCATCTGATGGAAAAGCAAGGGAAAAGGGTCTACACTCCTCCAGTGTAGGGCAAGGTTTCCCTGCTTCGACTGCCTTTAAGGCTGCCTTAAACCCTTTGTCCATAAAGGGAAGGCATGTTTGGGGTCAGTAATTAAGGACGGGTGCTTTTTGCTGTGAGCCGGCACCTTGGAGCTAGTAAAGGCCCTCTCTTTCAAGGTGGTCGTATATAAGGCCTGAGCCTTAGAGAGTTCGAGGACAATCGTCTCCTTCGGCTCTGTTTCCTCCTTGGATGCAGGTTCCGTCCTCAGACGGACATAGCAATTCGGGTAGGCCCCTTTGCTGGGCCAAAACTCAATTTCCTCTACTGGGACAGTGCCCAGTTTCTCTGAGAGGAAGATCTTCCCCACCGACATTGGCATATGCTCTGCATATCTCCAAGGGTTAACGTCAGAGAAAGCGGGGAGATCCTTGATGTTTAGCTTCTTCGGGGCTAAACGTGTTGCAACCAACTGATGCATTTCCGTCCAAAAAGAAGCTTCTTTCTCGGACGATTTCTTCTGGATGTCCTGCACCATAGACAGCAGCGAGTGCAACGTACTTGTGATGGAATCTAATTGGGGTGCAGTAGATGAAGTCGAAGGCACCGGCTCAGTCACCGCGGCTGATGATACCGAAATCGTATCGGTCTTATCAACTTCGGCCTCAGGAGGTACGTCATCCTCCTGCTCCAGTTCTTCGACTAGGAGATTGTTCTCAGTCTCCTCTGAGACAACCGACATGTTGTCATCTAATTGGATGCCCTTCAAGGCATCCGATACATCAGATTCTACGGAATCTGAACAAGGGAAATCTCAGGTTGAGCCTGGGGAATGATTGCCCTAGAGAAAAGACAGTCCCTCATCCTCTTATTAGGAAGGTATGAGCCAGAGGTGTTCTTCTGAAAACCTCTGACCCATTTTCATAGCGTGTCCCTTGCTGCATCCCTTGACTCAGTAGACTTTTGATCAACAAAAGCCTCTTTTACCAGTTTGTCACAAACGGTACATACCTGTGGGTCCCAGTATTTGAGAGCTCCCTTGGTGACTGCGCAGCGAGCATGGGCCCTGCATACGCCATGGCCGTAGAAGTTCTTGCTACGGACCTTGCAAAAGCTTTTCCCGCACTCGGGATGCTCCTCCTGTAAAGAAAGAAAAGCATATAAGTATTCGGTGAAATTTTCAGCATACATATTTTTTAAAAATATTAGCTTGGATAGAGTAAGCTAGAAATAGGAAAGACACCTACTTGTGTTTCCTGTCCAGCCCATTGCTATGACCTCCTCCAATACTGAACAATAAATTCTTAATGAATTTTGTATGGGAAGATAATATCATTTGATATAAAGTGTCTTCTTAACACAATGTCCCAGGTTCAATATTGGGGGGTAAGTTAATGATTGATAACCATTAAGTGGTAGAGAGGATCATTCTCTTATATGAGATGGTCTCACAATAGGCTGCCCATGAATCACCTTGTAGGTTGGAAAAAACTTTTTGAGTTACAGCACTGACTGGCGGCGGTATGCCGCCAGACCTGCCGGGCCTGCCGGCACATGCCTGGCCTACCGACATATGCCGGCCTTTCCGACATATGCCGGTCTATTTTGGGCTATTGAAGGCAGTTACTGTCTTCAGATCTATACTTTGGGTGGCCGACTGTCGGCCTATAACTTAGTTGCCGGCCACTGGTCATAGTATGTTTATTGTCATTGGGTTATCGCTCAGCGACACCCCCGGCAAGTGGCGGAAGAGTAA
>NC_090746.1:59191177-59197102 GCF_036898095.1 Palaemon carinicauda
CTGTTCCAGGTTTGACCATTTTAGGAGGAAATGCCATTTATATGGTAAGAATATATCCGAATATTCACGTTGAATCGTTCACTAAAATTTAACGGTTGACCGACACTCACACCTTGTGTAGGTCGTGTATTATGTTCACCCAGGTAAGACTGTACCGTCATAGTTTTGAAATTAACAGTACAGATGGACACAGGAGTCCCTGGCACACCTCGCTCTGAAGAAGTGCACCCTGACACACCCTTACTTCGAGGCGAGTAACCAAACAGATTGTTTAGAAAGAACTGAGAGAGAGTGGGGGGCTGGGCTAAACACAGGCACTCGCCGCGCTGTGATGGTGTGGCTAGGTGCACTTCTTTAAAGCGAGGTGTACAAGGAATTCCTCTGTTCAACTGTACATGTAGGGAGCCAACTGGATTATCCACGAGTAGTCAAGATCTCTAACGATGTAATGAATATGGAAAAAGATTGATTTAATTATTTATTTATGTATAACATTTTTTCTCTGATAAAAGAAAACATTAAACAGAAAATTTGAGGAAAGTCTTAATGGAGAAGTTGCTAAGTAACCGAGATAGTCTGCAGCGCTTGTCCTTGTGGTCTAGAGACTAAACATCAAAATCAATAAATCAATCATACAATCTACAAAACCTTTCCTCTATACCAGCTGGTGGTATGCGTCTGGCTTTCATTTTATGTCATTACAGTGAGTATTTAATTACAAAATATGCAAATTAACTACATTTAGTTATCTATGTAAGATTAAAAACTTATTGCATTCCACAGCCACAGGATTTAATTTTATATACTGTGATAACATTAATGTGGATCAGAACTTTGTTCGTTCTATTTCCCAATTTCCTATATTTATATATGATATACTTAATATTTTCACCGTACAGTTTTAGAATATCTCATTTAACTCTCAAGATTTATCAGATTTTCGTTCCCATACCTTATTATTATTATCATTATTATTATTATTATTATTATTATTATTATTATTATTATTACCTCCACTAACGAAGTTGGGAGGAGGTTATGTTTTCGCTCCTGGTTATATGTTTGCCTCTTTGTTTGGGAACAACTTCGTGGCCACAATTTTACTTATAGAATAGTGAAACTTTCGGGGATTAATTGTTATGTTGCGAAGTGGAAGTGATTCAATTTTGAAAGTCCTATGTCAAAGGTCAAGGTCAAAGTCGAGCAAAAGGTCGACTGAATTAACCCTAACCTTAACCCCAAGTTCGTACATGGTTGTCACAGACTCCAAATACGCCTACGGTCTAAATTAATTCTGGGAAAGGCAAGCTGGTTTCGAGAAATAAGCTGCCGAGGTGGAGGCCTGCACTCTCAGAGTGTTTTTCTAGTTATTATTATTATTATTATTATTATTAGCTAAGCTACAAACCTAGTTGGAAAATCAGGATGTTATAACCCCAAGGACTCCAACAGGGAAAATAGCCCAGCGAGGAAAGGAAGTAAGGAAATAGATATTATGCCTAAGTGTAACCTCAAGCAAGAGAATTCATAGAATGGTTAGAAATGCCCACATTTTCAAGTGTGCCAACCGGAAGCTGGTTGTATTCATTCTATGGTACATTTATTAATCACATGAATAGCCTATAAGGTTGATATGGGATGTATCCGTCCCGGTATGGAGTATTATTCCGGTATGTTATACTGCCAGTTAAAAATAGCAAAGTTTTTCTTACTGAACAGTGACCCAACTCTTGCATATGAATATCACATCATAATCAAAACGATCATAAATATTTAAGAGACTAATTAGGGTCATCAAAGTGACTCGAATATTTAAAAAAGTAACATAGACATAATTAGTTCTCCTGAGTCGGAGGAGGGCTATCAAAACGATGGAATGGAAACTTTTACGAAGACAAATAACTATGACGCCCAATGGCAGAAAATATAATTAGGATATCAGGAAGGATATCTTTTTGGGTCTTAACATTGTGATTTCTATTGGTAATTTTGTGTGTGTGTGTGTGTAACTATCGTCTCGTCCTGCTCGCATCTTGGTGTACACAATACGTAACATATTTTCATGGTTACCTTCCACTAGGTTATGTATACGTATAATATTTATTTTCATATTTACTGGGACTGAATTTCTTTAGGTTATTTTTTTACCGTACGGGTGCGGACTTATTCCTCAGAATGCCCAAATGTTGAGAAATATAATTAACTGGTGTGATTAATCATTCAGAGTGTTAACTCATAAAATTTGGAACTTTCTGCTTTTCTGTGTTCCTAAGATCATTTCCACGTGTTATTTAGGTGTCTTCGCTATGAGAGAGAGAGAGAGAGAGAGAGAGAGAGAGAGAGAGAGAGAGAGAGAGAGAGAGAGAGAGAGCACCTTCGTTGAACTTGTAATGATATATAATGTTGCCTATGAATATTTTTATTTCATCCAAGCATGAAATTGTCTTCTCTTTTTTCTTTTTTTTTGGTGGGGGGGGGGGTTGGCGTCTTTATTAAACTATGTTTGTTCACCCATGATACTATAATAGACATTATAATTTCCATGTGAATCATAGAATTTGAAATAGAGGTAAAAGGTAAAGGTTTCTGGTTTCAGTTCCAGTTTCATCAGCGTATAATCTCACCAGAACGTCAGCCGGGCAAGCCAAAACCCCCACTGTGGTGCCCAACCACACTGTGGCATCCCAAGTTAATAGCTTAAACTCATAGTACCAAGCTGGGATCGATCTGCTGCCATGCAAATGCTAGGAGAACGCGTTACCATTAATAGAGGAGTAGGCTGATATAATGATAGATTGACATGGTAACCATCCACAACCAGATGCGTGATAATATTAAACTTAAAATCAGACTCCTTTTATTTTTTATTAAAAATATTGTTGACAAACTCTAAGGGAGTCGTGGCAGTTTTACTGTATATTTAATCGATAAAACTAAAGATTGTACAATTGAAGAGTATAATTACGTCAGATTTCAATATGTGCTTGGTTGTATGCGAGAAAAATATTTCAATTCTGGTATATTACCAATGATTTCAGAAATATTTTTTATCGCTAGAAGAACATATTTTAAATTTTAAATTAAACTATTGAGGTGAACATATAAATTTTACCGATAACCTTTCCTTAACTCGAGAACTCTCCAGATCTTAATTTGATAATCAATTAATTTTATCTGGAGCTGATTCGGGATTTTATCAAATGTTAAAATTTTACGAGAGAGAGAGAGAGAGAGAGAGAGAGAGAGAGAGAGAGAGAGAGAGTTCTAGCTTATGAGACGAATAATCTCATTATTACTCTATAAATTGATATACAGTATGTCCTTTCATTCAAGAAGCCCTTTTTTTTTACTTTAGTCAAGTGGATACGTTTCAAGATTACTATATTAAAAAAGTTGGATTTTAATGAGGAATCGAGTCTAAATATAAAGAATGTATGGGTTAGGTATGGGCTAAAGATCATACAATAAATACAACGCAAGATCTACGTTGAACGCTTTGGCAATTACATTTTACTTATGTCCCCGAGAACTCGGTAATGTATGAACAACTGTCAACCGAGGATCATCGTATACGTAAGCCGAATGAAAAGCGAACACTTTTCCACGAAGGTATGACTGACAGGTTAATGTTTTAATTGATAAATAACAGGTGTTGTCAACGACCAATGGGACAGAACCTATCCACAAGTCTTGATGTCCCCCTGTCATCTGACACGTCATCACTTTATTATTATTATTATTATTATTATCATCTGACACGTCATCACATTATTATTATTATTATTATCTGACACGTCATCACATTATTATTATTATTATTATTATTATTATTATTATCGGACACGTCATCACGTTATTATTATTATTATTATTATTATTATTATTATTATTATTATTATTATTATTATTATTCAGGCTGCAGCCCTAGTTGAAAAACAGGATGGTATAAGTCCAAGGGCTCCAACAGGGAAAAATAACCTAGTGAGGAAATGTAATAGGGAAGTAAATAAACCTAATGAGAAATAATAAACAATTAATTGAAAATGGTTTAATTACAGTAACGATATTAAACTGATCTTTCATATATAAACTATAGAATAAAGATACTCCTGTCAACCTGATCAACATGAGACCATACGCTGTAAATTTGAACTTTTGAAGTTCCATCGATTCAACTGCCTGATTAGCAAGATCCCGCGTTCATGTTTCGAAGTGCAGAATTATTGAAGACTTATCGTCAGGAGGATTTCCTCCTATGACTATTAACGCAAAGGGCCTCAGTTAGATTTCGCAAGTAGTCTTCATCTTGAGCTTTTAAATCAATACTTCTCTATTCATGATCTCCTACTTCACGCTTCATAGTCCTCATCCATGTAGACCTGAGACTTCCAATACTTAAATTAATTGCCTTGTGGATCACAGTTAAAAGTTTGACAAACTAATCTCTCTTGGGAAGTGCGAAGAGCATGTCCAAACCATCTCCATCTAACCCACATCGTCATCTCATCCACATAAGGCACTCGGGTAATCTGTCTTACAGTTTCATTTCTAATCCAGTCCTGCCATTTAACTCCCAATATTCTTTTGAGGGATTTATTTTCAAATCTACAAAATCTGTTGGTTCCTGTTCAAAATTTCTCCGTAGAGACCTCAGGCCTATTAATCATGGACGTCATATTCATCACTTGGTGCCACCCGCTGATAATTATCGGAGGTCACTTGTGACGGTATATAGGATTTATGGTCGCGTTAGAATTAATTACCCAGAGATGTTAATTGCACGTTTCCCCCCGCCCCCCTTCTCTCCGGTAATGAGTGCTGGATCATTTACGACCCGCTGATTGCTAATGAGGTAAGGACGTCAATATTGCTAAACACGAGAGACGTGAAGGGGGTAAACTGTTTCTATTCCTCCGTAGGTGGACTGACGTCTGTCATTGAATTTTTGAATTGTGAAATATAGGTTCCAACGTTCCACTGGTTGTGGTGAATTTTAGCAGTCGCTTATGAAATACTGTAGTCGTTCTCTTTATAAACGTTTTAATTTAAAGCAAAAAGGTTAAGATTTAGAAATATTCTACGTTAATTTGAATCTTACGATTTTTTTTTATACCAATGCTCTCTTTGAAATCTTTTCCTTAGTCGACGTATTTACGAATGTACGTACACACGAATTTATATATATATATATATATATATATGTGTGTGTGTGTGTATGTATGTATGTATGTATATAAATATATATATATATATATATACATATATATTGTATATATATATATATATATATATAATATATATACCTGTATATATATATATATATATATATTTATTTATATGTGCGTGTAATGTGTTTACCCCATTACTTTCAAAAATATCGTGCGAGTTTCGTATTATAAACTAAACTAGGAGGAGAGTTGGCTGGAAGAAACAGATGATAATAACAAAATGATTATGTACATCACGAAAAAAAACTTATTATTTTAGGAAATTATAAATAATATAAGTCACATAACTAAAGAAACTTACTGCGGTTAATTTCCAACCATAAATATAAAAACATTAACAAATGATAAATTTGATAATGGGCAATTTAGCAGAATTTGAATGACGGGTCTAGATGACACTTCAACTTAATTTAACAGACTGACAGTGGAAGTTTTTTTTATTGAAATATCTTTTTCAAAATATGGCCGGGAAGGATATTTTCAGTTACCTGAATCATGAATATCATTGATGAAAAATTGCAAACCATAATTTTAAGTAATTTGGTATATTATACGTTAGTATAAATAACATTAAAACCCAATGTTCCTGCTGTAAAATGTTTGACTATAGTGAGGATAATAAAGCTTTTGTCATAGTAAGAATTTGTTGTGGATGTAAGATTTTTTAATTGTACTGCGTTGATAAGCTGCTCTCTCT
>NC_090746.1:59197602-59200102 GCF_036898095.1 Palaemon carinicauda
TACCCCCTTCCCGCCCTTCCTGACGATTCATAACCCCCTCATCCATTACATGATCTCCTTCATCCCCTCCCTCCTTTCCCTCTCCACACCTCCTGCCATCAGCTATGTGGATTAAATATGCAAGCGTTGAAGAACAACGAGCAGTTGGAGTCTTCATCGTCCGGGGTCCTCGTATACATATCTCTCGCATGAAGCAACGAGAGAGAGAGAGAGAGAGAGAGAGAGAGAGACTTAAAAATAATTGAAGTTAGAGAGGAAATAGCTTTGACTATTATTATCTAAATCGAGTTACTTTTTCTTCTGATAATTCTTTCCTTGGGGAACTTGGATCTAACTGTGGCTGCTAACAAAGAAAGGTGTTCATGGCTACAGAGAGAGAGAGAGAGAGAGAGAGAGAGAGAGAGAGATTGTTTTGGTACCTTCGCCATCTGTCCTAAATTGCTTTCGTTTAGCATTAAACATAATTCAATGTCAAAATTCGTTTACTCAGCGATTTTTTATCCTTGTTTCCTGCTATTGTGTTTGAAATCACTCATTTTTATCATCCTGCGGTTTTTTTCACATGTCATTTATCGTCTTCACTTTGCATTATCTTAAAGTGTGTCATTGTTCTTCTACTATTCTTATTTTTTACATTTTCCCCCTTAAATAATGTTTCCTTTAATCGTGATTTGCTACTGTAATCAAACCGGTTTTATTTTATTCTTGGTTCTCTGCGAAGAGGATGAAGAGAAAGAGAAAAAAGAGAAAGAAGAGAAGAGATAAAGAAAGGTGGAATAGAGATATCCACATCTCCTCTTGTCGGCTCTTCTCGACGACAGGTCAGCTAAAGCTATCGCTTATCTGTCAGCCACTGCTGTCTTAATTAGCTGTCGGGCTGTAAGATTGTTCTAGGTGGGTGGTTTTTATAGCATATGATTTGCTATATGGTAGTAGTGGGGTCCTTGAAGCAGAAGTGTTGCGGTTTCTCAAAACCGACTGACCAATTTACATTATATGATGGCAATATATCCTCAAAAGAGATGCCACCATCATTATTAACCTGGAGAAGTAATCTGTAGGTGATCACTTTACTGGGATGGACAATTTTGTCTCCGATATTTTTTTCGAAAATGTAAGTGGGCAGACCTGGCCTGATGAGCCATTTATGAAGGGCAAACCCCTTGTGCAGTACAAATACTTGACGTCAGATGTAGATGATATTATTATTATTATTATTATTATTATTATTATTATTATTATTATTATTATCTAAGCTACAACCCTAGTTGGAAATGCAGGAAGCTCCAGCCCTATCAGGGCTCCAACAGGGAAGAAATAGCTTAGTGAGGAAAGGAAATAAGGAAATAAATAAACTACAAGAGAAGTAATGAATAGTTAAAATAAAATATTCTAAGAACAGTTAAAAAAATATTGATTTACGTTGCATTGAGTATCGTAAGGTGTCGGATTCATTGCATTAAATTGTCTTGCAAGATGCTATCAGAAATAGCTGTATTCTGTAGAATAATGATTAAAAAAAAGTGCCAGCCTCGATTTCCTGCTGCAATTCGACGGGGCAAGGGGCTGATGAAAATTATCCTCTTCATGAAGTTTTATTTTCTTGAATGAACTCTGAAATTCTTCTCAAGTTGTAATTCATGGTTATTCATTCGATCAATGATAAAGACTATTTCTCCAATTAATATTATTCAAATGAAATAATTCGTAATATATTTTACCCACCCTAAATATAAGTAGAAGCTGGTGGCTCAGGTAAGATATTTGGATCCTGTTTATTTTGACATCCGAAAAATTGTTAGCAGATTATTATATTGTTTTCGGCTTTATGGAAGTAATAATGAAATCATCAAGTCATTTCCATCTCTACTCGAAAGCTATCTTGATGGTAATCAGGTTCTGATTCATCTGAATCAGTTACTCACAAAGGTGATATGTATCATTTCAGACGTTAATGAATTGTTTATTGGCCAGATGATACGTATTTTGTCTAAAGATAGTCAGTTATTACCTCATCAAGTAATGAAATATCTTCTTAGAATTAGAAAAATTAGTAGGAGAACAGCATATTGTTTTAGTCTCTGTATATTGATATTGAAAGCACTTCATCTTTTCCATTGCTTTCCAGAAAGCCTTGTTGTATATATTTGAATAAAGTATTACTGAATCTGCCTTTTAAGCACTGGAAACACTAAAAGCAAAATAGTTTACTGTTTTTGCTTTTACAAATTGATATAGAAAAGTATTTGATCTTTTCCTCAACTTGATGAAAAGCCCCGCAAAAAGCATCATCCTAATTCCTACGTTCTGACGTCGCTCCGCACTTAATTGACGTGATTAAACGTTCCGTTTAGCAAATCAATACCTGTTATTATCATTTCCATATGCAAATAGAGGTAAAGGTGAGGGTGTCATGTACTAAAAAAAAAAATCACCGGAACTCGGCCGTCCAAACCTTATTACCTTGGACTCCACGATCCCAGCGGCAGGTGTGTCGTGT
>NC_090746.1:59215102-59217602 GCF_036898095.1 Palaemon carinicauda
CGTATTTCGCAATAATTTCCTTCTTCAACTCGATCGTTGTTCTCACTGTTTTCCTCTTATCCTTCCCCTTATCACTAACTTTCTTGGGGCCCATTATTATCGGCAAAAAAAGACAATAAAACGCACTAAATCACAATAAATTCTCAACACGTGTTGTCGGACTGACGCTCTCTCTTGAAATGATGCTACCCGACCAAGCGAGAGTAGCCGAGATGGCCGCTCATCTCTCTCGGCCACGCCTTCGGCTGTTTGAGTTTCGATTTTTTGTTCGAACACCGCAGCAAAAATTACTCGAATTTTTTGGTCGAACTCTGATTTGTTCGAATTTAGAGTCGTTCGACTACTGAGGTATCACTGTATGTATATATATATATATATATATATATATATATATATATATATATATATATATATATATATATATATATATATTATATAATATATATATATATACATATATATATATATATATATATATATATATATATATATGTGTGTGTGTGTGTGTGTATGTGTGTGGTGAAAGGGTTTGTGTATCAGCAAGTATATGGGAGCCCCTCCGCCCCAACGCAAACGGGAGCCCCCTCCGCACCAGTGGTAGCGGGGAAGCTGCTCCGCGCAAGTGGAAGCGAGGGAGCCCCTTCGTGCCAGCGGGAGCGGGGGAGCCCCTCCGTGCCAGCGGGAGGGGGGAGCCCCTCCGTGCCAGCTGGAGCTGGGGAACCCCTCCGTGCCAGCAGGAGCGGGAGGGCCCCTCCGTGCCAGCGGGAGCGGGGGGGCCCCTCCGTGCCAGCGGGAGCGGGGGGGCCCCTCCGTGCCAGCGAAAGCGGGGAGTCCCTTTGCACCAGCGGGAGCAGGGGAGCCCCTCCACGACAGAGGGAGCAGGGGAACCCCTCCGTGCCAGCTGGAGTGGGGGAGCCCCTCCATGCCAGTGGGAGCGGGGGAGCCCCTCCGCGCCAGAGGGAGCAGGGGACCCGCTTTGCGCCTCCGTACCAGGAAGAGCGGGGGAGCCCCTCCGCTCCAGCGGGAACGGGGCAGCCCCCACGTGCCAGGAGGAGCGGGGAAGCCCCTCCGTGTCAGCGGTTGCAGGGGACCCACTGCGCGCCAGTGGGAGCGGGGGATCCCCTCCGCGCCTCCATGCCAGCGGGAGTGGGGAGCCCCTCCGTGCCAGAAGGAGCGAGGGAGCCCTGCACGACAGAGGGAGCAGGGGAACCCCTCCGTGCCAGCGGGAGTGGGGGAGCCCCTCCATACCAGTGGGAGGGGGGGAGCCCCTCCGCGCCAGAGGGAGCAGGGGACCCGCTTTGCGCCTCCGTACAAGGAAGAGCGGGGGAGCCCCTTCGTGCCAGCGGGAATGGGGGAGCCCCTCCACGCCAGCGGGAGCGGGGGAGCCCCTACGTGCCAGGAGGAGCGGGGAAGCCCCTCCGTGTCAGCGGTTGCAGGGGACCCACTGCGCGCCAGTGGGAGCGTGGGAGCCCCTCCGCGCTTCCGTGCCAGCGGGAGTGGGGAGCCCCTCCGTGCCAGAAAGAGCGAGGGAGCCCCTGCACGCTAGCGGGAGTGGGGGAGCCCCTCCGTGCCAGCGGGAGCGGGGGGAGCCCCTCCGTGCCAGCGGGAGCGGGGGAGCCCCTCCGTGCCAGTGGGAGGCGGGGAGCCCCTCTATGCCAGCGGGAGTAGTGAGCCCCTCCGTGCCAGCTGGAGCGGGGGAGCCCCTTTGCGCCAGAGGGAGCGGGGTAACCCCTCCGTGCCAGCAGGAGCGGGGAGCCCCTCCGCACCAGCGGGAGAGTCCCTCCGCACAAGCGGGAGCGGGGGAATCCCTCCGTGCTAGTGGGAGCGGGGGAGCCCCTCCGCGCCAGCGAGAGTGGGGTAACTTCTCCACGCCAGCGGGAAAGCGGGTGAGATTTCCCCTCTGCTAGCAGGAAGTGGGGAGCCCCTTCAAACCAACAAGTTAGAGTGCCTGAATCTAGCTTATTTTTAATTGAGTAAGCATGAATGCTTTTTGGAAATTCATTACAGGCTCTAGATTCTGAAATAGTCTTCAAAACTCTCACAACTCCTGGTTCGACTCCGAAAGTTGAAAGCTTTCTCATTAGAGCTCCAAAAGATTCTCAGTTTCTTTGTAAGGAGAAATATGGAATATTGGTGCATTCCGAAATCGGCTTCCATATTGTCATTCGTCTTCGAGCAGAAATATTAGGAGAGGTAAAGAGATCGTTTTGATAATTTTACTAATGAACCCAAATTTGCAAGCTTTTATCCCGGACTTGCCTCTGAGGCCATTAGAAATGAATCAAGATTTCTGTGATTCAGAAAATTCTTTGGTGAAAGTTAAGAGAATTGAGTCTGTGACTTTGAAAGAAAACCAAAATACTTTGTCAACAAGGAATTAGCGACAAGTTGAATCAGGAAGGTAGTCATGAAAAGCAAAACAAGAATTTTGAAGACTAAAAATTGATTTATTTGAAAGGATTCGGAGAAAAAATACAGGGAGAGGGAGACAGAAAGGAGA
>NC_090746.1:59222602-59230102 GCF_036898095.1 Palaemon carinicauda
CATAACAACTGACGTAAGTGTGATGCCTCTGTAATTATTGCAATCAGTCAGATCGCCTTTTCTTTCGCCAGTTTCACCAACACTCCTAACTCCCATGCATCAGGTTTTGCCTCTTCATGCCACGTTCTACAAAATAATCTTTTAAGTAGTATGGGAGTCGCTTCATTTTCGGCCAGTATCATTTTGGCAGTTATTCTATCGTATCCAGGGGCTTTCCATCTCTTTAGCGTTTTGAGGATAACTTTGATTTCAAACACACTGAATTGATTCATGGGCACATGAATTTCTTCATCAGCATCAGGTATATCAATAAAATTATTCCCTTCATATCTCCTATTCATGACCTCACTAAAGTGTTCCATCCAACGTTGTCTTTCTTCATCTTCTGTTGTTATAACAGAGCCATCTCTCTTTTTGATGGGCATATGCTGCTTCTTCTTTGCCCCAGTCGAAATTTCATTAGTAATTCTGTGAGTAATTCTTACACCATAGCTACTTCCTGAATTCATAGCTTTGTCAGACTCATCTGCTTTACTGTCTAAATATTCTCACCAGTCATTCCTGGCTTTTCTTTTGACATCACCATCAATACTGGAATACTTAGCATGCTCTACCTTGTAATTTTCATTACTTCCTCGAAAACTTTCAACAATCAATTTTTGTTTTTGTCTCCTTTTTATAGTATCGCAAATATCATTTTATTCAATAATCAATTTCTGTTTTTGTCTCCTTTTTTATAGTATCCCAAATATCATTTTCCCTTGTAACTGTGTGTCCCAAGACTTTACTACCAACTGACTGATATATGTTCTTAAAATCACACCATTCTTCATTAATTGTCTGCTCTTCGTCTCCTAGAATCTCTAAAACTGCAAATCGATTCCTACATCCAATTGCAAATGTTTCCCTGTGATCTTCTTCTAAAAGCTTAGTTGTATCAAATCTACCTTTCTGTTGGGTGCTTTCAGTTTTAATTTCAGGTTGGCAATGAGGAGCTGGTGATCATTACCAATATCTGCTCCTCTATAACTTCTTGCATTTCTCAGTCCTCCTACTCTCTTTATTAATGGCTTGCCACAGGATGAAGTCCATGTATTCTTGTGGATGTTCTTTTGTTGAAAAAGAGTACCTCCAGTGACAAGATTGTTTGCTGAACAGAAACTTATGAAATGTGCTCCATTTTCATTTGCAACTTCTCCAATACCCTCGACAACCATCACATTCTCTATCCTTTGATTATTTCTTCCAACTTTAGCATTAATATCGCCAATCACAATTTTCACATCTCCCTCTGCGATCTCAGCTATTACACTGAAATTCTTCATATTATTCATCTCTCCTTTCTCCAGGTGTATCATTTGTTAGGGCATAGCAAACTATAATATTCATGTTGTACTGCTTTGAAATGAACCTTGCCAGTAACAATCTACTATTCACAGCTTTCCACTCGGTTAATGCCTTTTCTGCACCTGGTGTCATCATCATTCCTATCCCTTCTCTTCCAACTCTATCTGATCTTCCTAAGTATATATATATATATATATATATATATATATATATATATATATATATATATATATATATATATATATTCTATTGCCTTGGTCTAAAGTTTTCTTACCAATCCCCTTACAACGTGCTTCACTTAGGGCCAAGATATCCAAATTATATTTCATAAATTCATTCTCCATTTGCTGTAACTTCCTAATCTGATTCCAGCTTCTAACATTCCAGGTTCTAACGTTTCAATTGCCTATTTTTAATTTTTCTTTTAGTATTTATAGACCACGAGATTCTTTGCACCCCGCTACGCCCAGGACTGATGGCCATTTTCTCATCTTTTCTATCCATGACTGACGAAATCCGTAGAGGATTCATTGGCTAGATACATCAAAGGATAGCCAGTTCCTTGTGATGCACAATACCTATCTAACTAAGGCAAGTGACTCCTGCCGGTCCATACTAATTTTATTAAGATCAACAGCCAGGCATCAAGAGTAAGAGCTGAAGAGACAGTTTGTCCATCGCATTAAACCCAATCCGTCACCCTGCTACCAGTGACTTCATCGAGATTTAGGGGGCCATTTCCTCCACACCCAAAGCTCTCATTACTCCACCAAGTTGCTCATCCGCTCATACGAGTATAAGCGGCGGCAAACACACACACACGCACACACATATATATATATATATATATATATATATAGAGAGAGAGAGAGAGAGAGAGAGAGAGAGAGAGAGAGAGAGAGAGAGAGAGTTCATATGTGCATATATTTATAATTATAAACAAAAACACATCTATATATATATATATATATATATATATATATATATATATATATATATATATATATATATATATATGACTACCCCCTCTACGATAAAACCTGGTATAATTCCCAGATTAGGATTTATTTTCCTTAACTGATATCCTAATAACTTCCCTTCTCTCTCAGTGAATCAATCTCCGCCAACGGTTAAAATTGGTCTCTAACTCATTAAGTATTGAAGGTCTAACGGGATCAATTAAAATGAACAACTGGTGATGTTTTGATGACAATGATAGAACATTGGCCTTCGGTTGTATATTCATATGACACTGGAGGGGGCATACATAAACTATCACAGCAACAACATGAAAAGCTGAGTTTTCTTACCTGATAAAGAATGGTGAAGGACCTGAAAGTTATTTCAGATTAATTAAGGAATTTTATATATATATATATATATATATATATATATATATATATATATATATATGTATATATATAAACATATATATATATATATATATATATAGAGAGAGAGAGAGAGAGAGAGAGAGAGAGAGAGAGAGAGAGAGAGAGAGAGAGAGAGAGAGAGATCAAATTATTTGAGCTTACTGTAGTAATTGAAGTAATCTACCAATCCATAAACTCCTTTTTAGACATTTATGCATATCAAAATTTTGTTTGGCATCATTATGCAATGCTTCCAATGAAACATTATTGTATTATGCTTCTAAAAGCTCTTTGTTATTTTTCAAATGCTAGATTGACTGCTAAAAACTTTTTTTTCAACTTTTAGATATTCATAGATTGCATCATTTTGTAATACGTAAGGATGCTTTACTGTAAAATATTTCCCAAGTCGTTCAGATTCAAGGGGATGCGCCATGTTCGTTTTTAAACCCTAAGCCACTTGCACTTTATTTATATTTTTCTTTTTTTACATTTCCTTTTCATTGAGCTTTGCCGTCTCACAGTCTGGGATTGTGATCAAGAATGGTTAGCATTAACAATTGAACTAGAACTTTAAACATATTATATAGTAAAATCTTTATAACATTGATAATTCACTCTTTACCCCCAAGAGCGGTATTCGCTTGATAATTATCAAGGCTAAATGGCAAAATTGGAGATTATTATCACAGGGTATAGATAACGGGATTATTTTGTTGGATTTAGAAGCTAATCTGAATAATGGGTGATTTTGGGAAAGAAAATAGCTGTAATTGGTGAGTCGTTGCCCTTTGGTCGTTTCGAGGCTTTGCTTCCTGAAGGATCCGTATACCAACATTTGTATGGCTTGATATAGTTAGATCATTATATTTTGTAGTCCTCCATATACCTTACTTAAGTGCTCTGTAGAAAGATATTTTCGTTAACTAGAATAATGATAAAGGAATGAAACATACTGTATACAGTGTAAAATTGAAGATTAAGAGGAATGAAAGACAGTGCTCCAAATGTCTTATTTCTGAATCCAGTTAATGAATATCTTGTATTGGCTTCAGGCAAATATCAAATAGTTCCATGTTGGAATGGTCAAGTGAAGGGGTTCCATGCTGCCGCTCGGGAGAGATTTCTTTTCTGGAGGGATAGTGAGAAGCTAGGAACTAACATTGACGGTGTAACACGAGCACCGGAGGGGAAGGCCATTCATTTAAAAAATAGTGAGAATGTTTGATAAATATATGATTAAAGAATGAAATAAGGAACAAAAATACTAAAGTATAAATGCCTTAAGAATGAAAGAAAGGAGCACAAATGGTGAAAAGACCTAACAAGAAATGTAAAGGGATAGAGAAAGAAGCTCAGAAAATAAAATCAGAAGAGTGAGAGAAAATATGTAGGAATCTAAGGGTATCGTTCCTCAGCTGTGTGATTTAGTGATTAAAAGGACAATCAAACATTTATTTTCTAGATTTTTTATTATTTGTTTTTTACTTTTCCCGCTGTAGAAAATGTGGTTTAACTACTACCTTGATAGGCTGAGAAGCTGGTATGGATGGCTATTGCTCGAACACTCCGAACTAGAGCTTCCCGTATATTAATGTATTTTTCGCTTGTTAAGCGCCCGTCTACCTGGAGTAATTCACCGGTCCAAAGGCCCACATACAACACCACATAGCTGTGCTAATTCAGGCACTTGATCACTGAAAATAGGGACTTTATCATACAGAGTTAAGCCTATTTGAATCAAGATTGAGAGAACCTTGTGCATAAAATTGATCTCCATGCAGTGTAATTTTTTTAGATAAAGAAACTGGCAATTATGTAACCATTTATAACTTACAGTTAGGGTATTAGCATAGGGAATAATTTTGTGCGTATTCCATCTGCAAATGTATTTTTCCGACAATTTATAGAATACATTTTGGGGAAATAGGTATATCATGGTTTCATGACAAAATTTCGGAATAGTAGTGAGACTAAATAGCTTGTTTTATTATATGATATGCCAATGAAACAAATTTCTGATAGTTTTTGCCAGAATCTAATGGCGTCCTCATTTACCTCAATATAACTTATTTTCGATACGAAATAATAAATTCTGATTGTATTCAAGGTGCTATGAAGTCATCAATCTCTATTGTACCCATAACTGAATTATCTATTATGCAATGTTGTTACTTAAATTTCGTTACTTATCAAACTTCCAACAACAACTACTTTATTCTACTGCTGCTCTTTTTTACACATCAACTAATAATGAATACAGTTAGAAATATTTGCTAGAACACTAACGGTTATCAAATAATATTTAGGCAATGATACAATATCTTACAGGCTGTATCAAGAATACTCATTTAACTTCTCTCCACACCCCCTAAAACAGGAATGACTTCCTTATTTCCTGTGTGTGAGTGGCCGAGGCAAGGGGTGGTGAAGAGGAGACCCCCTCCCTCCCCGACCCTACCCTGGAGAGTGTCTACTTTGCCCCACCTACGAAAAAAGTAGTAATTGAAAAATAATGACGTGTATATATATATATATATATATATATATATATATATATATATATATATATGTCTATATCTATATATATATATATATATATATATATATATGTGTGTGTGTGTGTGTGTGTGTGTGTGTGTGTGTGTGTGTGTGTGTGTGTGTGTGTGAGTGTTTTGTATTTGCAGTGGATAGTTGAGACGTTAAATGATGATAAAGAATTGAAATAGACAACTCGATTTGTAACTTTTGCATGCTTTTGTTAATAAAGAAAGCCCTTTACTGTCTTTGATTCACTAAAGGTACGTTCTGCAAGCAGCGATTGTTGCGCGCCCAGCAAGCATCGCTGATCACTAATTACATTTCTTCTAATGGGGCTGTTTTGCAATAAGCGATTATTTGGAGCCAGCGATGATCGCTCGCGACTGTAGCGATAATCGCTCGTTGCAAAACAGCCCCATAGGAATAAATGTAATTAATGCTCAGCGATGATCGCAACAATCGCTGCATGCAAAACGTACCCGAAGGTTGGAGAATGCTCCACCCATTTCGTAGAAGTAGTAAGAAAATCAACACCTTGTCTGTTCTGTCATAGGAACACTAGAGACATCTAACGAAAGATTGCCCTTGAGTGTCTGCGTTCTTTTCATTCTAACTGTACCATCCATTGCTGAGTTTCTGCTCATCAGTCCACCGAGCTGTAATAAGGTGCAAGTGTCCGGTGAGGTTTGGATAATTGCCTTATGGCTTGCAGCTTCACCCCAAAATAAATGATAGCGAAAAATCACGTCACTTGCCTTCATCTTATACTGCAAATCCAATGTAATTCCGCTATTATTATTATTATTATTATTATTATTATTATTATTATTATTATTATTATTATTATTTTTATGAAAGAAGACATGAAAAATTACGTTCACAATGTGTGTATGTGTAATTAGATGCGTACACCATTCATTTGGATGAATAGTCCTCGAAATAATATCAACTAATGCCACGTTAAGCACTGGGTGCCCTTCTTGTTCGGAAAGCTTTCCCTGTATGAATTTAAATGGCTGTCATAATTCACTTATTATGACCCAAGTCTTAAATACATGTAATTAGAATGACTTGGAAATGAAGCATCGTATTCTAAAATCCCAACTGCGCAAACCAGAAAATATTTTATCGTGTGTCCTTATAAATATTAAATCATTAGCCTCTTGGGCTGCCCAAGTAATATGAATATTTAGCGAAATATTTAAATCGAGAGTCCATTCATTATAACACGTTATTCTAATTAAAAGATACATGTCCGTAATTAAAAAGTATATGACTGTAATCAAGCTAATCAGGGGACATTAGGATTGATTAATACTGCGTCGAAAATATATGCAGCTTTTCCCAGTTTAGAAATTACCCTTTTTGAGGGAACTGAATTGGTAATTTTTAATTTGAGTTGGCGTTTATTATTATTACTATTATTATTATGATTATTATTATTATTATCATCATCATTATTATTATTGTTGTTGTAACCCTTAATGATATTATTATTATTTTAGTTTAATGAAAGATTGAAAAAAAGCTAATCAGACAATGGCTAGGTTAAGTATAATTTGGAAATCAAATCGCCTGAAATTATATATAAAAATCAGGTCATATATCTGTTTAGTGGGATCGGTGTTACAATATGTACATGAGTTGTGATATGACAGTGAAACAATATCCAACAGATTTTGTAGATTTGAGAACAAAGCCCTCAGAAGAATATTGGGAGTTAAATGCCAGGACAGGATTAGAGAATGAAACTTTATAAGAGAGATTACCCAAGTGCCTTATGTGGATATCATGGTGAGGGGTAGATGGAGATGGTTTGTGCATGCTCTTCGCACTCCCCAAGAGAGATTAGCTCACCAAACTTTCAAGTGGTCTCCACAAGGCACCAGAAGAGTTGGAAGGCCCAGACCTACATGGCTGTGGACTGTGAAACGTGAAGTAGGAGATGCTGAAAGGAGGTCCTTTGCGTCAATAAGCGTAGGAGGAGATGATGATGATGATGGTGATGATGATGATGATGATTATTATTATTGTTATTTGTTGTAGTAGTTGTTGTTGTTGTAGTAATAGCTTCTTTAGCAGAAGTAGTTGTTGTTGTAGTAATAGTTGTTGCAGCAGTAGTAGTAGAAGTAGTAGATCATAATACAGAAGGAATCATAAATTTGCTTCCCAATAAGCGTTGTCCATCTGAACAAAGCTTTCAATTCGAATAAGCTTTAAAATCTGGATATATTCAATT
>NC_090746.1:59240102-59242602 GCF_036898095.1 Palaemon carinicauda
TATATTAAGAAAAGTAACAACATTAAAATAAATAGTTACTATATAAAGTACCCAAGACTAGAGAAAAATGGTTTGATTTTGGAGTGTCCTCCTAGAAGAGCTGCTTACCATAGCTGAATAGTCTCTTCTAATTTCTCTAACATTTTTTTTTTCATTTGCATGCCAGTCTTAAGTTAGGATTAAAGACGATTTCATCGTAAGACCAATTCTCCTACTTAAAAAAAAGAAGTGAGCGTGATTAAGACTTGGGAACACGGTAAAGGTCTGGTACAAGAGGTATTCAATCTGAATATACACTATTGTTTAAATTATAGTGAAACCAATATCTGGAAAATACTATTATAAGTGAGAGATTGATAAAACTTTATCCAGAGATGATGTCAGGTCATCGGGAAAATATTTTATTTAGGATAGTAAAAACATAGCCGCTGGGGAAAATATAATCGTCGTTAAAGAAAAAATCTTTTTGGCAAATATTATTGTTGGAGAAAAGAAAAAATTTATTAATGATTTGGTATGGAAATAATATTTTTGGAGAAATATACTAATTTATTTAAAGATAATTGTTTACAGAAAACAAAGTTGTCATTGCAAAATTAAGAGATATTCGAAGCAAGTGATTTTTGTTACAAAATGGACAATTATAAACCTTCCATTCACAATTGACAAAAAAACATGTTTTTATTTAAAGTACTGTGAGATATTTGTGTTTGAAGATACAAAGATATTGGGCGCATTAGACTAAATATTGACAAATTAACATTTGAAAGATATCGTATATTTAGCTTAGAAATTGAATTTTCACGCTTTCCTTCATCACAAAAAAATCCCTTTAAAATTGTGAAAGAAATTAAGCTTCTGGATGAAGAAATGAATATATATATATATATATATATATATATATATATATATATATATACACACACATATATATATATATATATATATATATATATATATATATATATATATATATACACACACACACACACACACACACACACACACACACACAAATAAACTCACAGATGTATTTCTCCTACACATCATCATCATGGAAGAACACTTTATTCTTTGTTTCTTTCTTCTTATGGCATTGCGGGATGCTGCAAGAATGCTGATGACTCTGCGCCTTACTCTATTGAATTCCGTGATTAATGAGAAGGGGAGGGTTTGGTCCTGTTGCAGCCTCCTTGTGGTGGAGGATGAAATGGTGAGAGGGGTTGGGGGTAGATGATTAGTGAGGGGGAGAGAGGAAGGAGTAAGTCGGCTTTTGTTGTTATCCACTGAAAATCAACTCTTCTATTTTCGAGCGGTAAACATCAAAGATGTCCACAAACCTTCACCCCCCCCCCCCCCCAATCCCCCCCCCCCCCCCCCCTTTCCGTCTCAATCCTCCAGTTCCCTCATCCTCACCCTCCCAATTCATCGTTTCCTGACTTCTGGAAAAGCCTTATTCTCTTAATATAACCGCATATGTGGTCACCAACAAAGGCTAAAGTAGGTCTCTATAGTTTTTTCTTAACGCGGACTTTAAGGCCAAAATTTTATATAACATTTTTTGCGGTATCTTATTAAACTTATTTATTGTTTTCTAGAAAACTTCTCTGAGCAAAATTTCCCTCCATATTTCTTGGAAAATCTAATAAATAACTTTAGTTGACAGGTCTCTTTCAAATATAGCCAAAACTTTTTATACAATAACTTTTGGAAATATTTTTTTTCTTGTTCTTACCAATTTATACATTAACTTATGTTGGCAGAATTTTACTTCGGAATCTTTTTACTTTTAAAAGTTCCCCAATAAATGTACAGTTACTCGTAATAAAAACGCAAAAAAGACGGTCGGTCCGAAATACCCCCGTTAGTATTGCTAAATCCAGGTGTCACGTTCATCCCGCGATATCTCGCAGTATCTCGCGATGTCTCGTTGCGAGGGGCTTTCGATGCCAGAGAAAGGGGTAATAGGCCGTCATTCTTCGCTAATTGAGATATCCTCCTTTTCTGCGAGGTCCTTGGCTTTGGCGTGACACAAAGAACTCCGTGGTGTAAGGAGGGGTTAAAACACGCCATTAATCGTCCTTTCTTCGCGAAAAAAATCCTCGGCAGCACAATAGATAAGGCGCCTCGACGTAATCCAATAATTTGAGAAATTCGAGAGATAAAATCATCTCAACTAATGATCATATAAAGGAAATATCGCAAATTATTATGGAAAATGACTTGCTGTAGCCACCACACACACAACTTGCAACCCAATTCCCGTCACAACAAAAGATGAACAAATACTCGAGTTATTAACGGATCTGTTTGTAAACAATCAACTTGTCACACCAGTGTCTCCTCGATGGCGTTCGGGTGCATTTGACCAGGGCTTCGACTTCGAAGCAAGTTTTACCTATCCCATTAAACGCTGTTCACGGGATGTATGCGAGGTTATATTATTAACATTCAATATTATATTATCATTAATTCATGACGTAACGCTTACTTAGGGTGA
>NC_090746.1:59250102-59252602 GCF_036898095.1 Palaemon carinicauda
AAAGAAACAAGGAAAAAGGAAATATTTTAAGAACAGTAATATTAAAATAAATATTTCCTATATAAACTATAAAAACTTTAACAAAAAAAGAGGAAGATGAATTAGATATAAAAGTGTGCCCGAGTGTACCTTCAAGCAAGAGAACTCGGCCAGATCTAAAGGCTGGAGTAGTTACAGAACAAATCATTGCTGTGGTAGCCTATTGGAAACATTCAAACTTAGAAATCTGGTGGATGGGAGTTCAAGACCCGCTCAAGCTCGATAGTTTCTAGTATTGTCTACAACCTCACCATTTTTGTGAGCTAGGGATTTGGGTGTTTTGGGGAACCTTTAGTTCTACCTGCTGAATCACTAGCACCCATTGCTTAGCCTTCGCTGATCCTAGTTTTATGAAAGGGGGGGGGGGGGCACTTGGTCGCAGATCATATGTATGTATGGTCTGTCTCTTAGGCATTATCATTGTCCTTACCTTTAAATCTTTAAAGTACCTTGAAAAGGTTAACGGTAACATGAGTAAAAAAAAAAAAACCTAAGAAATGTAATAATGCCAATGATTGCAGTACATCATTAGCAGGTTGAGCACAGAATTCCAAGGTCAAGAGCCTGTGTAAAGTTCAGTGTAAAAATGATACCAAACATAGATGCGAAAAAAATACGGTAATGGATGGATGCAGACAATAAAAATTTAAGACCAAAAAATATACAAAATATGTGACCTCAGCAATAGCAAAAAAGTATTTCAGTACTGTCATGGTGTTGCATTAAAGGAGTAGCAATGATATACTAAAACGGATGCTATAAACGGTCATCTATAATTAAGGTATACTGGTATTAGTGGTAGTAATCTCAGCAGGGTCAAGTGATAATTCAGGTAATAAAATCACAATAACAGTAAAATCATAATAATTATGATAATACGCATATTAACAGTAAGAGGAAAATAGAGATGACGACGATAATCATGTTAGAACATCAATTGTCTATTATAATGATAGTAATCTGACATAAAAAGAAGTCAAGTCGTAAAACAGGTGGTGTGTTTTAGATACAGGACTTTCAAACATAAAATGGTATAATATAGAATAACAGCATTAACATTACTGGAGATAATGCATAGCCACCCACACAAAGATTAACAAATATAATTCATTGCACTGACGCTTCTTGACTCCAGGTTTCCCACATTTTGGATTTTGTTCTGGCTGCACTTGCAAGCACGTTTTGGATTAGGAGATTTTCACTAGGTCGTAGGAGGTAGATGAGACTTACTATAGAGCGTCGATTGATGGTATTCAGGTTATCCAGTCTAATTTCAACAAACATTGCTGAAGCTCAATGGTGCCTCGGTATTAGTGAAACTTCCTACGAGAAATCTAGATTTACATTCTGCAAAATTATATTGGGGCCAGTGGTATGCCAAGCTGGCACTGGGATAGACCATGGTAGTTCTAACCTTGTTGCCATTTTAAAGTTTAAAGATCGCTCGTGAACGGCAGAGGCAAGGGAAATATCATTTATACAGAACATATAAACATACGATCGGCGCCCAAGCACCCTCACCACCCATACAATATGTGCTGGGGGTGGGGAGGGCGAGTACAAGGATTTTGATTAGTCAGCAATTATACATATGTGACAAAATGGTCAAGATCGTATTAATGAAATCAATGTAACCTTTAGTGGGGCTCGAACCTGGACCCACAGATTGCAAGTCGTCATCAATGACCTGATAAGCCATTAGAGCCCATTAACGCAGAGAGAGAGAGAGAGAGAGAGAGAGAGAGAGAGAGAGAGAGAGAGAGAGAGAGAGAGAGAGAGAGAGAGAGAGAGAAAGTTTACTCGATTGTCAGTATCATGATGAATTAGCACTAGTTTTCGAAGTGAGAAGTAAGGAAAAGGTCGAAAATTGTTGCTTTAGCTTGATTTTGTCAGGCAAGTGTAATTAGCGAAAGGTCTTTCAGAGTCAATTTGAGAACCTTCAGGATGTCGGGTGATCGAAAGTGTAGTTGTGGAATTTACTTCTCGTTATGAAGACCCAATGAAAGAATTTTCTTTGCTGCAACCCGCTTTTCCAACTAACGTTGCAGCTTAGTTAGTAATGATAATAATAATAATAATAATAATAATAATAATAATAATAATAATGATTAATAGTTAATAGTTATTAATTGATAATTAATAATAATTAGTAATAACTAATGGTAATTAATAATGATTACAGATAATTAATAATAATTAATGATAATTGATAATAATTAATGATAATTAATGATAATTAATAATTAATAATTAAATAATAATAATTGATAATTAATGATAAATAATTAATAATTGATAATTAGTAATTAATAATTAATTAATAATTAATAGTTGATTAATAATCAATAGTTAATTAATAATTAATAGTTAATTAATAATTAATAATGCGGGCCCGAAAGTGGGGTAAAGTGGGAAAGAAGTAGGTAGTCTGGTGTGGACTTCGGGACTGGATGAAACCAAT
>NC_090746.1:59262602-59277602 GCF_036898095.1 Palaemon carinicauda
AAGGCAGGATCCCCGCCCTGCCAGCGGGAAGGGGGGAGGCCCGCCCTGCCACCGGGAAGGGGGGAGCTCCACCCTGCCACCGAGAAGGGAGGAGCTCCACCCTGCCAGCGGGAAGGGGAGAGCCCAGCACTCCTAGCAGAAAGGGGGAGCTCCACCCTGCCAGCGGGAAGGGGGAAGCCCCGCCCTGCCAGCGGGAAGGGGAGAGCCCAACCCTGCCAGCGGGAAGAGGGGAGTCCTCCCTTGCCAGCGGGAAGGGGGGCACCCTGCCCTGCCAGCGGAAAGGGGGAGCCCCGTCCTGCCAGCGGGAAGGGGGGAGCCCCGCCCTGCCAGCGGGAAGGGGGGAGCCCCGCCCGGCCAGCGGGAAGGGGGGAGCCTCGACCGGCCAGCGGGAAGGGGGGAGTCCCGCCCGGCCAGCGGGAAGGGCGGAGCCCCGCCCGGCCAGCGGGAAGGGGGCAGCCCCGCCCGGCCAGCGGGAAGGGGGCACCCCCTCCCGGCCAGCGGGAAGGGGGAACCCCTGCCCGGCCAGCGGGAAGTGGGGAGCCCCGCTCGCCAGACGGGAAGGGGGGAGCCCCGCCCGGCCAGCGGGAACGGGGTAGCCCCGCCCGGCCAGCGGGAAGGGGGGAGCCCCGCCCGGCCAGCGGGAAGTGGGGAGCCCCGGCCGCCCAGCAGGAAGGGGGGAGCCCCGCCCGGCCAGCGGGAAGGGGGGAGATCCGCCCTGCCCGTGGGAAGGGGGGAGGCCCTCTGGGCTAGCGGGAAGCAGGCAGCCCCGCTGAGCCAACAATATAGAGTTCCTGTATCTGGCTTATTTTTAAAAAAACAAGAAGACCTTTTGGAAATTGCTAACAGGCTCCAAAAAGTCTTCAAAAAGTCTTAAAAATTCCTCTAACTCCTTGTTTGACTCCAATATGTCTTTCGTCATCAATAGGAAAGTTGAATGCTTCCCCGTCAGAGCTCCAAAAGATTCTTAGTTTCTCTGTTAGGAGAAATATGGAATACTAGTGCACTCTCAAATCGGCTTTAAATAGTCATTCGTCTTAAGCAGAAATGTTAGAAAACGTAAAAAGATTTTTGTGACTGTTTTACTGACCAACCCAAATTTGCAAGCTTTTATCACCGACTCACCATGAGTCTATTAAAAAGGAAACAAGATTTGGGTTTTGCAGAAAATGCTTTGGTGAAAGTTAAGAGAATTGTTGATTGTGCGACTTTGAAAGAAAACCAAAATACCTCGTGATAAAGGGATCAACGACAAGTGGAATCAGGAAGGTAGTCATGAAAAGCAAAACAAGAATATTGAAGACTAATAACTGATTTCTTTGAAAGGATTAGGACAGAAAATACAGGAAGAAGGAGACAAGAAGGGGAACGGGAGAGAAGAAATAAGAATCCGAAAAGGAGAACTAGTTATTTGTTGATCAGTTTACGATAGGGCGGATTTGAAAGGAGAAAGTAAAGTCCCTAATGTTGAATATCCAAAAATAAAGATTGTGCCAAATAAGGCGGAAACTGCTCAGAAGTAGAGAATATTGAAGGACCAGAGAAAGATCGAGAATTCTTCAATCTGAAGTAATTTTTTTTTCTCTCTAATAAAGGAAGGACTTCTAAGGAGAGGCACTCCAATTGGACGTCTTTCTTTTTGGAAATTCCTAACAGGCTCCCATCCGGAATAGTCTTCAAAATTCTCCCAACTCGTTATTCGACTCCAATTTGTCTTTCGTCATCAATAGGTAAGTTGAATGCTTTCCTGTCAGAGCTCCAAAATATTAGTCTATCTGTTATGAGAAATATGGAATACCGGGGCATTTCCAAATTGGCTTCAAATTGTCATTCGTCTTTAGCAGGAATGTTAGAAAAGGTAGAAAGATTGTTTTAATTGTTTTATTGATCAACCCAAATTTGCAAGATTTTGTCACCGACTTGCCTCAGAAGCCATTAGAAAGGAAACAAGATTTGGGTGATGCAAAAAATGCTTTTGTGGTGAAAGTTATTGAGTCTGCAACTTTGGAAGATAACCAAAATACATCGTCAAAAAGGAATCAACGACAAGTGGAATCAGGAAGGCAGTTATGAAAAGCAAAACAAGAATCTTCAAGACTAATAATGGATTTATTTGAAAGGATTCGGAGAGAAAATACAGGAAGAAGAGGGAGACAGGAAGGAGAACGGGAGAGAAGAAATAAAGAATCCGAAAAGGAGAACTAGTTATTATTTGTTGATCACTTTACGATTGTGCGGATTTGAAATGAGAAAGTAAAGTCCATAATGTTGAATTTCCAAAAATAAAAATTGTGTAAAATAAGGCGGAAACTGCACAGAAGTAGAGAATATTGAAGGATCAGAGAAAGCTGAAATTCTTCAATCTGAAGTAATTTTTTTTCCCTCTAAAAGGAAGAATTTCTAAGGAGAGACATGGACGTCTTCCTGTTAGCAAGTTCTTATAAGAAAAATAATTATCTAGGACCGACGAAGGAACGAGTTTGGGATCGGAGATTTTTAGTTTACGGTGCCCCGGATTTGAACTTCGGGCTCCAGCTTTGGTCGTCATTTTGTGTCAGCCTCATCATCATCTGTCTGTCGTCAGTGTTCGCGTCATCCAACACAAGTAACAGCTTTTAAAAGATACAACCAGCGCTCCGTTCCCCTTACGGGCTGCCAACGCAAGGGCCCGTGGTCCGCCTTGTATATAGGCGGGTCAGTCTAAATCACCATCATCAGGAGAGGGAATTTTAGACACGAGACCTCTTACGGTCTTTATAAAAAGGATATTTTACTTGCAAAGGGATCAATGGTTCAATTGCGTTGCGTCGTCATGAAACGCCTTGAAGATATTTGTCAAAATAAATTCGACCAAGAATCGCAACGGCAGGAGGAGAGGAACTGGTCGAACGAATACTCTGAGGAAAGAGTTCGTTGGCCTTCATCAGGACCCCTAAAAGATTGATACACAATCGGGACGTCAAAACGAAAGTTAGCTTACGGGAAGAGTAGGAACGGGGTACCTTCACACGCGCACACACGTGTATATATATATTTATATATATATATATATATATAAATATATATATATATATATATATATATATATATATGTGTGTGTGTGTGTGTGTGTGTGTGTGTGTGTGTAAATTATTTAATGGGGGAATAAAACATTGAAGTGGATTTTGTATAATTACGTTTTGATATAGCTGACCCTAACAGACAGTAAGTAGAGTATTGAGAAACTAGATCTTCCTCATTCCTGTTTTTCTGAGGCTAAAGTAACTAGTATAGCATTTAAGTCCTACGGAAATAAGACACTCTTCATGGATGTTAATGCTTTTGGAGGTGTAGACCCAAATGCTATTTTTCCTTGGTTTTTTATAAAGACCACTGATTTCTTAGCTCTTAAGTTGTCTGCTTTTTTCTTCAAGTTATCAAATTATATACATATATATATATTCATATATATATATATATATATATATATATATATATATATATATATATATATATATATATATATATATGTACATATATATATATATATATATATATATATATATGATAAATTTTGCGCATTTAGACGTGTTTTTCATATTTATATAAGCAATATATTATACTTCCTTAATATCTGGATTCTCTGTATACCTCGGAATCAGAGACCCAAGGGGGAATCAACTCAGAGATAATAGCTTCTGGTCGGCCGGGGAATCGAACCCTGGTCCGAGAAACTGGCACGAAAATTGGTATCACACACACACACACACACACACACACACACACATATATATATATATATATATATATATATATATATATATATATATATTATGCCTGTTGTCGAATGGGGGAATGTGTTTGAGGTAGCTCTAGCCTGCTGATTACCGCCCAATTTCCCTCACTGCCATATTATTTGATTTTTTTTTAATGTGGTTGGCCTAGAAAGCAAGCTTTTTGCATTTGCAGATGGTGCTACTCTCCTGAATTTAGATCTCAATATACTACACACATACCAAATAATGTATCTGTTTCTAGAGTATTGTAGGACAAAGGCCTCAGACACGTCATTTCATGTCTGGTTTTTTTTTCTGGCTCGATATAGCTAGATCGTTATATTTTGTAGTCCTCCATATACCTTAAGTGCTCTGTAGAAAGATTTTCCCGTTTTTTTTTTTTTTAAATCAACCAAGATATTTCCGTTAGCTGGAATAGTGATAAAGGAATGAGACATAAATTGCATAAAAAAATTTGAGTGACACCACTTACTCTTGGAAGCATGCTTCACAATGCGTTTTTTTTTATGTAGATTGTAATATCGAAGAGTAAGGGAAATGGAATACAGTGCTCCAAATGCCCTATCTCTGAATCCAGCTAATGAATATCTGGTCTTGGCTTCACGCAAATATCAAATAGTTCCAGGTTGGAATGGTCCAGTAAAGGTGTTTCATGCTGCCGCTCGGGAGAGATTTCTTTTTAGGAGGGATGGTGAGAAGCTAGGAACTAATATTGACGGTCTAAGACGAGCATCGGATGGGAAGGCCATTAATTTTGAAAATAATGAGAATGTTTGATAAATATATGATCAAAGAATGAAAGGAAGGACCACAAATGATAAAGAATGATATAGGGGAACTAAAATGTTAAAGAATAAATATCTAACAAGACATATCAGGGGATAGAGGAAGAAGCTCAGAAAAAATCTGAAGAGTGAGAGAAAATATGTAGGAATCTAAGGGTATCGCTCATCAGCTGTGTGATTTAGTGATTAAAAGGACATTCAAACATTTATTTTCGAGATATTTTAATATTTGGTTTTACCTTTCCCGTTTACTGCATCAGCTATAGAAATTATGGTTCAACTAATATGTTGATAGGCGGAGGAGCTGGTATGGATGGCTATTGCTCGAACACTCCGAACTAGAGCTTCACGGATAGTGATGTATTTTCGCTCGTTAAGCGCCCATATACCTAGAGTAATTCACCCGGTACAGAGCCCACATCCAACACCACATAGCTGTGCTAATTCGGGCGCTTGATCACTGTAAATAGGGACTTCATCATACAGAGTTATGCTTATTTGAATCAAGACTGAGAGAACGTTGTGCATGAAATTGATAAGAAGTCAGTTTGATCTCCAGGCAGTGTAATTTCTCAAGATAAAGCTACTAGTAATTATATAATCATTGATAACTTGCAGACACGGTATTAGCATAGGGAATAATTTTGTGCTTGTGCCATCTGCAAATGAATTTTTCCAAAAATTTATAGAATACATTTTGGGAAAAAGTGTCATAGTTTCAGTTCGAAAAATTACGTCGATCTGAGACTAAAAAGCTTTTATTTTTTATATGATTTGTCAATAAAACAAATTTATGATAGCCTTTGCCAGAATGTAATAGCGTCCTCATTTACCTCCACTTGTTTTCGATGCGAAGTAATAAATTCTTATTGTATTCAAGGTGTTATGAAGTCATCAGTATATATTGCATCCATCACTGATTATCTATTATGCAATGGTGATACTTAAATTTCATTACTTATCAAACTTCCAACAACAAATACTACTTTATTCCACTGCTCTTATCTTTTACAAATCAAGCAATAATGAATACGGTTAAAAATATTTTCTAGAACACTAACGGTTATCAAATAATATTTAGGCAATGATACAATATCTTACAGTCTGTATCAAGGATACTCATTTAACTTCTCCCCACACCCCCTAAAACAGAAATGACTTCCTTATCTCCTCAGTTTCGGACTGGCTTGGGCAAGAGGTTGTGAAGAGGAGACTCCCCCCCCCCGTCCACTTGACCCCTCCAACGAAAAAATAGTAATTATATATATATATATATATATATATATACATATATATATATATATATATATATATATATATATATATATATATATATATATATATATATGTATATATATATACACACACAATATATATATGTATATATATATATATATATATATATATATATATATATATATATATACTGTATATATATATATATATATATATATATTATATATATATACATATATATATATATATATATATATATATATATATATATATATATATAGTGTGTGTGTTTTGTATTTGCAGTGGATAGTTGAGACGTCAAATGATATTAAAGAATTGAAATATGGCAACTCGATTTATAACTTTTATATCCTTTTGCCAACAAAGACAGCCCTTTACTGTCTTTGGTTCGCTAAGGTTGGAGAAGGCTCCGCCCATTTCGTAGACGTAGTAAGAAGAGCAACACCTTGTCTGTTTTGTCATGGGAACATTAGAGACATCTGACGAAAGATTTCCCCCGAGTGTTGGCGTTCTTTTGATTCTAACTGTACAACCTCCCTAACTACCAACTAAAGAAAAGGAAAAAATATCTGTTATCCTTTGGACTTGACCATTGCCTCAAACCAAAACCCGATCATATCAAAATGAAAGTAAGTATGGAAATATTTGAAAATAAAGTAAACAAACTAAATAACGATAACTGCTCTGATAAAGAAGCTGTCTATAAGGAAATGCAAGATCCATACAGAAATTAAAGTACCATTGTTTGATCAAAATAGCATAAAAATACTAAAAAATCTAATTGAAGACAAATAAATTATATTTTCTAAGCCAGATAAAGGGAAAGGTATTACCATCATGAAAAAATTATTATATAGAGAAAATTACGTGTATTTATAACAATCCATAGCGTTTTGAAAAAAAGTAAAAAAGACTCGTTCAAGAATACTCTCCTCTTAGAAGATAAGGATAATACACTACTAAGTTATCTTAAAAAAGGTAAACATATAACATATGAAGAGTATAAACAATTGTATGCTTCCGGTCGCAATCCTGGTATGTTATATAGTTTACCAAAAGTACATAAAGAGAGTATTCCTATAAGACCAGTGCTATTGTCGATTAATACACCAAATTTTAATTTAGCAAAATTTATGATTCCCAACATAGAAGAATGGGCCAGGAATGAATATACCTTGGAAAATTCATATGCATTTTTTGATACTATGAAGAATTTTAAACTAAAAAATAATCATTGTTTGGTAAGCTTTGACATCGAAAGGTTATACACAAACATCCCCACAAAAGAAGTTGTTGAAATCGTAGTAAACAAAATGTACAAGGACAATAACAGCTTTAGAAACCCAAGTAAATCTGAATTTATCGATGTATTAAATATTGTTCAAGATTCATTTTTCATTTTCAACAAAGGATATTACAAACAAAAAGATGGACTATCCTATATTGGCTACTTTAGCCAACATTTTCTTATGTTTTCACGAGACTTGAGTGGTTAGAAAACTTTTCTTCAAGTTTTAAGCCTGTTTTGTATAGAAGATATGTGGATGACACATTTATTATTTTTAAACAAAAGAATGACGCACTCATTTTTTTTAATTATTTAAATTCTCGACACAATAATATCAAATTCACCATGGAAGAAGAAAACGAAGGAAAAATGCGTTTTTTTGGACGTACTTATCACGAAAACTTCTGAATTTAACATAGAAATGGAAGTTTATAGGAGACCCACTTTCAGTTGTCTTAGTTTCGACTTTTTAAGTGAATTTAACTTAGGTATAAAATGAACAGCATCATTACTCTCATCAATAAAGCATATAAGTTATCATCAAATTATTTGAACTCCCATAAAGAAATAACATTCTTAAAGGAATTCTTTAAAACCAATGGTTATCAAGACGATTTATTTTACAAAAAAGTACATAATTTTCTTACCAAAATCATTAATAGTGATGAACAGATTTACGGAGTAAAAGACCAGATTGTATATTTCCGATTTCCGTACATATAGAACAAAATCAATAATATAATAGAAAGAAAAATTAAGCATATAACCAAGACTTACTTCGAAAAAATATAAACATTAGAATAGTATTTTTCAATAATTTTAAGAAAGGCAAATTGCTCGAGTCCAAGGAGTCGTTATCTAGCGAACTATGTTCTATAGTTGTTTATAACATTGTGTGTCCGAAGCGTAGTTCGGAATATGTGGATATTTCAACTAAACTGTTGTTTACCAGAACCTTTGAACATAGAGGCATTAATTCGAGGACCATTTTACAGCTGGGTAAGTCATCTCAGTCCTCTATAAGAGAACATTACCATGGAGTGTGTAACACCAATTTCAATCATCTTGATTTTAGTATTTTATGTAAAGCTCAATTTGAGACAGAGCTAAGATTGTTAGAAACATTTTATATAGAAAAACTTAAACCGAATTTAAACATAGATAACTCTGCCTTCAGCAGAAAAGTTTTTTTATTATTATTATTATTATTATTATTATTATTATTATTATTATTATTATTATTAGCTAAGCTACAACCCTAGTTGGAAAAGCAAGATGCTATAAGTCCAATGGCTCCAACAGAGAAAGATAGGCTAGTGAGGAAAGGAAACAAGGAAATAAACAAACTACAAGAGAAGTAATAAAAAATCAGAATAAAACATTCCAATAACAGTAACAACATTAAATTAGATCTTTCATATACAGACTATAAAAACTTTAAAAAAAAAGAGGAAGAGAAATAAGATAAAACAGCATGGTCGAGTGTACCCTCAAGCAAGAGAACTCAAATCTAACAGTGGGAGGCCATGGTACAGTGGCTATGGCACTTCCCAAGACTAGAGAACAGCTGTTTGATTTTGGTGTGTCCTTCTCCTCGAAGAGCTGCTTACCATAGTTAAGGTCTCTTCTACCCTTACCAAGAGGAAAGTAGTCGCTGAACAATTGCAGTGCAGTATAGTTAAACCCTGGAGCGAAGAAGAATTGTTTGGGAATCGCAGTGTTGTCAGGTGTATGAGGACAGAAGATAATATATAAAGAATAGGCCTGACTATTCGGTGAAGGTGTAGGCAAGGGGAAAATGAGCGGTAAGCAGAGAGAAGGATACAATACACTACTACAGCCATTCAAAGGACCCTATAACTCACTAAACTTTCTAGCGGTAGTATCTCAACGGGTAGCTGTTGATATGGCCAACCTACTACATAAACAGTATATATATATATATATATATATATATATATATATATATATATATATATATATATATATATATATATATTCATGAACATTATATATATATATATATATATATATATATATATATATATATATATGTATTAATGAACATTATATATATATATATTCTATATATGTATATATAGTATCAGCATATATCATCATCATCATCATCATCTCCTCCAACGCTTATTGTCGCAAAGTTCTTAGAATTCTAAGAATTTTAGTATTTATCAAAGTAATCTTAAATTAGATCGGTTTTTAAACAATATTATAAAAAAATGTATTTATTGTTAAGGAACTGTTAAACCATCTAAACAAACCACCGTGAATGCTGTTAATTTTTGTCGAGACTGTAACGGGTTTTCTATTTATTACAAACCTTTCTTTACCTCTTTTTAAATATTTGTAACCATTTGTTTTCTGAAGAAGGGAGATGGTCCCTTCGAAATCTCAATACATTTTATTTCTCATAAATTGTGGGTTATTTAATTTATCACACATACACGGAAAATCGTGTATTTTAATGTATATATATATATATATATATATATATATATATATATATATATATATTATATAGATACTGTATATATATATATATATATATATATATATATATATATATATATATATATTATATAGATACTGTATATATATACAAATATATATATATATATATTTATATATATATATATATATATATAAATATATATATATATATATATATATATATATATATGTATGTATATGTATACGCATATATATATATGTATATATACACATATATATTTATATATACACATATATATGTATATATACATATTTATGTATATATATACACACATATATGTATATATGTATATATACACATATATGTATATATGTATATATACACACATATATATGTATATATATGCACATATATATATGTATATACACACACATATATATATATATATATATATATATATACACATACAGACATATGTGTATATATGTATATGTATATATATATGTATATATATATATATATATATATATATGTGTGTGTGTGTGTGTGTGTGTGTGTGTATAGTACATGGCTAGCTAGATAGAGAGATAGATTGATAGATAGTGTATGATTCCATAATCCCACAATTCAAGAATCCCATTTTTGTCAGCATCGTATTTCTTTCTCATTTAATTAAATTCGTAAAATGCACGTTATATTTTCGGATATGGTTTGATCTTACGAGAATGCATTACTAAGGTCCCATTTTGTAGAATTATCTTTTTAATTTCATTCTAATTCTTCTTTTATTGAATGTTGATGTTTTATAATCTTTTGCATGTAATACATTCTTGGCTCTCTCTCTCCTTATCAGAGTATCTCTTCTATTATCTGTTAATCCTACCTTAGTTTATTTAGTTTTATTATTATTATTATTATTTATTTTGTTTGTTTCCTTATTTCCTTTTCTCACTGGGGTAATAATAATAATAATAATAATAATAATAATAATAATAATAATAATAATAATAATGATAATAATAATAATAATAAAGATATGATAATAATAATAATAATAATAATAATAATAATGATAATAATAATTATGATAATAATAATAATAATAAAGATATAATAATTATAATAATAATGATAATTATTAATTAATTGATTAATAATAATAATAATGATAATAATAATAGTAATAATTATTATTAATTAATTAATTAATTAATTAATTAATTAATAATAATAATAATAATAATAATAATAATAATAATAATAATAATAATAATAATGATAATAATATGCAGACATTCTGCGTATCCGTATGTCTCCAATATTTTTTTTCTTAGTATCTATCACATATTAAATTATCCGGATTTCATGGAAATTCTTATCAAGGCTCATATTCGTAAACACCTTATCGTATATTTTTAACAAAAGTAATTTAATTTTTATGAAACATTTTAATGATAAACTACACAATTCAAATCATTTTATTGTTCCTTATGTCGCGTTTCGTTTCATTGTATGATGTCATTATGCTTTATTGTCATAATGAGTATAATCAGTACTCGAAAATTTTCTCAAAAAAAGTAATTTTTTTGAAAAATTTGAAATTTATGAAGACTTTCTTTTATCAACTATAGAATATATGAATTTTGACATCTCTAGAATTTTGCTTCAAGGACATTTTGTTTTATTTCAATACAAATATATCATGTTTTATAGGAATTGTAAGTTACAGTTATTGCTTTGGGCATGGCTTTAATTTATTACCTGAAAAGATCATCATTATGATATAAATCATTTGTGTTGGAAATAGCTTGGGGAGCTCGATTAGATATATTTAAACAAGTTCTCCTTTGACAGCGAGTCCTTTTTTTTTATTATTTGAAAAAATCTAAAAATTTGTCTTTGTAAAAGTAAATTTAAGATCTGTGTTTTAAATGATCGAATTACATAACTAATATTTTAATTTCTAATAATAGTCTTGAAAATTTTATTTTTATTTTGTAGTTAAAATTGACCAAATCATGTACAAAGCTTTCAATTTTCTCTCCTGTACCTATCACCTGGCCCAACAGTCGGTGATATTCTTTAATGGCATCCTAAGCTGGAGAGGCATCGTCAGTTTGTTTTTTATCTAGTTATAACTACTCACGTGGAACCGTATATGCAAGGGTTATCTAAATTGTGAAGATCGGCTTCAATTGTACTTTATTTACTACCGTTGTTCTTATGCTTAGTTAATAGGGCAATGCCTTTACCACTGGGCTGCCAGAAGAGAGATTATGCTTTCCCTCTTCCCTCCTAATTTTAAGGCAACTTGATACCTCCAAGAACCAAACTCTGATAAAGATATTAAATTACGCTGTCACTGCACTGTCATATACATAGTCCCTATATATCTTCCCCTTCAAGGAATACAAATATTTTCTGGAAATGCACCAAGAATCATATGTTAAAAATAACTCAGTCTCGCCTTTCCTATCTAAAAGCTTCATTCAGAGGTTCACCCTTAGATTTCTCCCATTACAGAAACCGTTCCCTTGCCAGTGACATCACTTTCGTGGCAGCTTACCTGGCCAGTAAATTCACTCTCTGATCTCTTTCTCTGGTCAGGGTCCTTCAACCCTGATACCTTTCCTAGGCAAGGAGGTTTAATACCTCCTTGTTCTTAGCCAGAGGTATCACTCCTGAATCTCATCCCTATTGGCAGGTTTTACTCTCTGTCCCCTATCTTATCAGTAGGATTTGCTCCCAGATACCCTTGCCTGCCATTTGATTTTTCTTCCAAGTTCTCTTAACTATCGATGACCTCTTGGAGGAAAATTACTAATCTTCCTAGATGGACCTTTACCCCTAGACTCCCCTCCCTATCAGTGGATTTTATTCTTAGATTCCAATTCTTGTCAGTGGGCTTTACTGCCAGGTCCCAATACCTATCAGAGGGTTTCAATCACATATCCACATCCCTAGACAGGGGCTCCATTCTTTGTTCCCTTTCCCTATCGACAGGCTTTACTTTCAGATCTCCTTAGGGTCTTTACGTCTAGAATCCCTTCTCAATCAGTGGGCTTTATTTTTAGATCTTTCTCCGATTAATCGGCTTTATTCCCAGATTCCCTTCTCTACTAGTGGGCCTTGCTCCTAGATCCCATTCCCAATCAGGGTTTTACTCTCTGATTCCGTCCCTAGCCACTGGTCACACTCTCGCATCCTGTTTCATTCCGATGGATCTCTTTCCCCAGTCAGTGGTATAATTTCAGGATCCTTTTCCATGGGCAGGTGCTCAACTCCAAGATTCCCTCTATAGCCTATCGTCTAGCTCTCTAATCTCCTTCCTTAGACTGGGTCTTAAATTAGAATTCCCCTCTCTGACCAAGGACTTCACTTTCGAATTCTTTTCCCTGTCCAGTGGCATTACTGAATCACCATTCCCTGTCAGCAGCATCACTTCTGAGTCCCTTTCCTTGCCCGCGGATTCACTCTCACAGCACTTGTCCTTGCCGTGGCTTCACTCTCAAATACTCTATCTTGCCAGGGACGTAACTCCTTGCATCTGCTTTGCTTGCCAAAGGTTCAATTTTTGAGTCTCCTTCCCTAGCCAGGGCCTTAAACTCGATTATCCTTCGTCATAAGAGGCTTCACAGTCAAATATAATTCCCTTCTAAGGGGCTTCAGTCATAGATCCCAATTTCTGCCAGGGCTTCACATTCTAATCTCCTTCCCTTGCCAGGGCTTACTCTCAAATCCCACACTCTTGCCAGGGGTTGCCTTTTCGTACTCTCTTCCTTTCATAGGGGCTTCACTTTCGAATTCCCTTTTCAAGGGGCTTCACTCTTGAATTTCTTTCCCTTGGCAGACATTTTTCTCTCGACTTCCCTTTCATTGCTATGGTTTCCACAATCGAATCCCCTTCCCTTGGCAGGGACGTTACTCCGGATTGCCCTTCGCTTGCTAAAGGCTTTATTCTTGAAGCCCCTTCCCTTGACAGGGCTTCAAATTCGAATCTCAATGCTTTCCCAAGGACTTTATTTTAGATTCCCTTTCCCTTGCCTGTTGTTTCAATTTTGAGTCCCCCTTCCTTTAATAAGGGGTTTATCTCAAACCCACTTTTCTTGCTAAGAGGTTCAGTCTCGGATCTCTTATCCTATCCATGGGCTTCAATCTCGAATCCTCCTCCCTAGCCATTGGCGTCACTCTGATCAGACCCCTCAAGAGTTTTTCATACATTAATCTATATACTCTTGCAAATGCATCCATTAACCACGCATGAATGCAGTGTTTGCCACAATTCTATACGCCTGTTTATAACATATATAATGATATTTAACATAGCCACGTAACACAGATATTGCGTTTATCTAAATACACTGTTCTTGAAGGTACATTGGTCCTTCAAGGACTGTATCCTGTTTTATCAGGAAGGTATGATGTTTTCCTTTTATAGTTTTTCAAAAATCTTATTTACCCGACTATTGGCGAGCAAGAGTGAAGGTTACAAGTTAAAACATTGTTTTAAAGTAATAAAAATTTGTACTCTCTCTCTCTCTCTCTCTCTCTCTCTCTCTCTCTCTCTCTCTCTCTCTCTCTCTCTCTCTCTCTCGAAAGTTATACCGTCTGTCACCTTTGTCTTTCCTACCCTCCCTCCTTTCCCATCTCCTTTTCTCATATACCTTTTCGACTTTCACGGTACACGAAACGCAGTTGGTTTTCGGGTAGCGTTGATAAAGATAGTAAATGGAGAGCGGTGAAGGGTAATATTCACAGAATCCATTGAAAATGTGTCCATTATACACTTGGGTGAGCAGCATTATCATTAACGTCCACTCGATATGTTCGCACCTCCGCCTATTTGATAACAGGCCAACGCCACCCATGTTCACACCCCGCCACGACTGAATATAAATCAAGAACTTTAAACCAAGTCGTTTTAGATTAAGAGGGAGGGCGAATTTCGCATGCATGGCGGCCGGCCGTGGAAGCTTTGTCGACCGTCGAATTTGTCCAGATTGTTTTAAGCAGGTCCTTGGTCTTGAGGAATGCCCGCCTTGTTGGGTGCTTCGTCCTTCGAGGGGCATTTTCGAGTTTTCCTTTTATCTTATATATCAGGTATCTAATCCATCATCTTGAGAAGTCATTTCAGGAAATTTGTTTTTATTTTTATTTTGTTTATGTAGGCGACTCTTTCAACGCTTTCTGTAAGATATTATGCCAGGGAATAAAATGCAAGTTGCAGGAATTTTAAAAAGGAAGCGAGGATTGCAGTGGATGGCATGGGAGTGAACAAACCTAAAGTATGCATACCATTTCACACCCGCCGACTCATAAGCGGAATGAGGGGCAGAGTGGGCCAGGACATGCATTCCTTGTTTACTTTGGAAGGGTTTTCCTTGATTGGAAGTTTAAGATGTTACGTTCAGGTGACGCCAAGAATCT
>NC_090746.1:59280102-59282602 GCF_036898095.1 Palaemon carinicauda
CCCCTCTCGATCGCTTATCCAATAACCAATTCCCTCTTTAGCCCAGCGGCATAGTAAGAAATATGAAACCAATTGTTCAAATTGTTCTAAAAGCACCAAAATTGGCACACATGTGGATTAATACATTCTGAACAATTTTGGATATGGAGGCATTCAAGATTCTCCCCGTAGCACATTTGGCGGCCATTTTTCAAAATGGCCGCTATTTACCGTTAGCGTCATTGAATATGTACCATAATTTGTCTTTTTGTGGATGCTAAAGGTGATAAGTGTGCTAGAGGTGATAAGTATTGTACAATTACACATACTTCTGTGCTTACCAAATAATTTGGCTACCATTTCACAAGAAAATGAATTTTACTTTGCAGCGGCAGCGTTGGTGGCAGTGACGGCGGCTGCAGTAATAGTATAGTGTTGATAGTCATGGTGCTTGTAGTAGTAACTTGTGGTAACATGGTGGTGTTTTGTGTCTTTGCAGGTGAGGCAGCAGCAGCACCACCTGACATCAGAGACGCGTTGTTCCAGACTGCAGCCATGGCAAAGAAGTTCCAACTGGTCGATACTTTTGAGCAACGTACTCCCACAACACCTCCTGAGACAAACTGGAAGCTGTGTCTTGTATGTCAAGAGGAGACAACAGAGTCACTTGTCTGCCCAGTACTGTCTAAACGCCGAGACCCTGGGAGTGGATACACGACAATGGCTGCAAACTTGGTCAAATTTGATGAACTCGGAGAACTGCCAAGAACTGTTCAGTTACAAGTTACAGAGACTAGATGAAGGACAAGGTGTTGAGGCGACAATGGTTGCCCACCAGGCCAAGTGGCATAAAACATGTATGCTCAAATACAATAACACAATGCTACGAAGAGCAGAGAAGAGACGCATCGCAAGCAGCTCAGCATTTGATAGTACTGACAATGTCCAGGCCAAGCGCGCCAGAACACACTCTTCAGAAGCCACTACCAGCGGCACCTCCTGCTTTTTCTGTGGAAAGTCTGGCACAGAGACCCTACATGAAGTAACAACCTTCCAGGTGGACACACGCGTACGGAAGTGTGCAGCGCAAGTTGGGGACAATGAACTCATAGCCAGGCTCAGCATGGGTGATATGGTGGCTCTGGAGGCCAAGTACCATTCCAAGTGTTTGTTGGCTCTTTACTATCGTGCAAAGACCACTGTAGAAGCCGAGCAGAAAACTGACCATGAAGGTGTAATGTCAAGAATCGTACTGGCTGAACTGGTCCTGTATATCGAGGAAACCCACCTAGAAGAGGGCACCACCCCACTCTTCAGACTCGCAGAACTTGTAAAGCTATACACAACAAGAATGGAACAGCTCGGGGTTGTTTTGTGCCAGAAAGTTAATAGCACAAGGCTGAAAGAGCGCCTGTTAGCCCAGATACCAGGCCTGAGATCCCACAGCAAAGGCCGAGATGTTTTACTAGCGTTTGATGAAGACATTGGTGAAGCGCTAGGCAAAGCCTGCGAGCAAGACTGTGACACTGAGGCAGTTCACCTTGCGCGTGCTGCACAGATAGTTCGTCGATATATGTTTGAAGACACTTACCAATTCCGTGGATCATTCCCGGGCGGCTGTCAGGAGGACTCTGTGCCAAACGTACTAGTTGCAATGGTAAATATGGTGCTGGATGGCCCCACCATCAAGAATCAAAGCCATTCCTCTTCAACACAAGCAGCTCTTTCCATTGCGCAGCTTCTCAAGTTCAACAGTGTCAAGCAAAGTCGGAAGCAGGGAGCAACCAAGACACAGGAGCCTCCAGCTGTCAGACACAGTACGTCTCAAGAAACTCCTCTTCCAACCTATGTTGGGCTGATGCTGTATGCTGAAACACGCAAGAGAGGACTTGTGGACAAGCTCTTCTCTCTGAGCCTAAGCATCTCATATGACAGAGTCCTACGTCTTTCTGCCCAGATGGGAAACAGCGTGTGTCAGCTGTACCGCATAGAGGAAGTGGTCATGCCATCACAGGGTGTGATACTGTGTCAGCCTTCGTCGGACATGGGAAGAAATCTGCCTGGGCAACATGGAACACGCTGCCAGAACTCACTGATGCCCTGCTGAGTCTGGCAAATGCACCCACAAGCATCCAAGAGGATACAATGCATGTCATCGAGAGGTTTGTCATACTCCTGTATGACCGCACAAGCAAATGCAAGGACGTCAACAAGGCGAGAAAGCAGCTCTTTGCAAAGACGAACTCTGTTCAGAACATCCCGCCAACCTACGCTGCTCTGGAGCAGCATGTGAAGAGATCTGCCCTTCAGGGTGGTCATGTCTGGGGCCAGGCATTGGTACCAACGCCCGTGCTCCCTCCACCAACAGACTGGGGCTGGCATCGGAGTGATGATGGGCTCTACACACCACTCTGGACCACACTCCCTGAGGCATCCAAGGCCTGCTATGAGCTGGTGTCTTGCGGATGCAAGAAAGGCTGCAAAAACCGCTGCAAGTGCAAGAACGCTTCACTGCAATGCA
>NC_090746.1:59287602-59297602 GCF_036898095.1 Palaemon carinicauda
CTCACCCGGGAACAGCTATAGGTTAAACCCAAAGCGCCGGGTCCAGCAGGCATATCTCGCTGGGTTAATCACATTTTATTACCCAAGACCCACGGCAAATTACTGAAATATCTACAAGCTGTCAGGCGCTCAAGGCATAAACGGCACCACCGCAGGCTCTTACCGCGTTAGACGAAGCCCTTGTAGCTTTCCCGACGAATCGTGTTCGCAACTCGTCATTGTAGCGGCGTTGACGAATTTATTGTGATGTTTGTTAGTAATTAGAAAGCAGACCCGTTTGACAACGTCGTGGTGTGTATCATAAGGGATTGATACGGTTCCAGTGCCTCGGTGTTATTTGTGCATTTCTATTATTGCCTCACAGCAGGCACACTTTTCGCAACTTTGAACAACTCGGCGTGTACGTAGTTATATATACTACATATATATATATATATATATATATATATATATATATATATATATATATATATATATATATGTATGTATGTATGGGTGTATAAATATATATATATATATATATATATATATATATATATATGTGTGTGTGTGTGTGTGTGTATATGTATGTATACGCACACACACACACACACACACACACATATATATATATATATATATATATATATATATATATATATATATATTTGGGCTCAAGCCATGACGTCCTGATGGAAGGTTCCTTTTTGGTAGCTTCCTTGGGTATATTGACTACTAGGATATTCCCAGAGAATTAAACCACAGGTTATCACAGAATTCTTACTTCTGGAGCGAGTATCCTAAAGGTTTCCCTTTAAGACATCGTATATCAACAGGGGACGCATGTATTAACACGCCACATAGCTATCTGCACCCCATATAGAGTTAACACTTCGATATGGAGGGGCGGAGAATAACTGGGGAGCCGTTCCACAGCTACACTCGTCCGTGGCTACTTTTGGTACTCGAAACGTAAACAAACGGGCGCCATTGCTAAATGACGTCACGTCCGTCCTCATCCTTCTTTTAGTAGCTTGCCTTGCTAAGACGGATTACCCCTTGTGCTTTTTTATCGGCTTGCATGTTCGTAATGTCGCTACCTTCAGCCTCGCCTTCTTCTGGAAAGTTGAGTACCAGGTCCCAGTACTGTATTGTTTAAATAAGCTCTGACCGTAAAGTAACTTATACTTTTCGAGATATTTCATGTTTTCTGGCGGAGCTGTGCTGCTACCGGACACGCCATTTTATGGCGTCGCTGTTCCCTTGTATGCCTTATTTAGCTAGCCTGAACAGCTTATTCCGGCCTATTAACTAATTGATACTGTTAGTTATTTAGTCTTCATAGCTAGGAACTTCATATATCGCGTTTTGACGCTCTTTTATCCGGTCATCGCTTGACCCCATACTAGATTGCTAGCTTAGCCCCTAGGCCAGATTGCCTAGCACCATTGTTCATGCATGATATATTCCAGTGATCCTAGGTTAAGTTATGAAGATAGTGGCATTATTTATTATACTGTTTACTGTGATGCAAGTGTTTTTCGCCTTCAGGGATCATATAGGGGATCGGTTTGATAGTGTGCCTTTCTAACCTAACCTAAATGTAGGACCCCTATATGCTCCCTTCACCCCCTGCCTTCGGGCATTCCCTCTGTGTGGCCATGCTCCCCCTGCTATGTAGGGGGATCAAGTCCGTATCAGAGTATTTATCGCTTCTCTGTCCTCCCTAAGGGAATGATCCCACCTTAGAGTTGCGTCCGAGAAAGAGGAACGGCCTGTCCTTCCTCAGTAGCTTTGGTTAGGTTACTTAACCTTCCATGCAACTTGTGATGTGTCTTTCAGTCTTCCTAGCTTGGGGTTTAACATCCCTTATCTAGGTTAGGCCTCGGGGGGGGGGGGGTGGCTAGTTCTGTACTGTTTTAATTTGAGACGGTACCCATGCACCGTTCTCATTCAGGTTACTTACCCTAGGCTAGGGAGCGTCCTCCCTTCCTTGGTGGCCGTTTTTGTACAGAGCCTCCCCTATGGAAGACCCCTCTTCTTCTCCCTCCCCACCTATCCCTTGGTATGGTCTAGCCTATACTTAGGCTAGCCTATACATATCTGTCCCTAGTCCTACAACTCCTCCTTCGGGTGGAGCGATAGGGCTATCTTGAACTCCTGTTGAGCAGGCCGCTCTGGTACATATACCCTTCATAGCGTCCTATGGGGTTAGCCACTGGAAGCGGTTTGTCCGCAGGGGTTCCCCCTCTCTTGGGTGTACCCTAACCCTCCCTTGGGTTACACTGGCACCCGGCCGACTGCCGGCCCCCTGCCATTGGGTGATAGGACCCACTCCTATCATGGGTACACTCACTCATGTGGGATGCCAGAGGGGTACGTGATCTTACCCCTCCAATCCCTCCTTCTGTCTCTCTACCTATCCTGGTGCCGGTCCCTTGCCGCCTCTACTGCCGGCGATACCGCCCTTCTCTTGGTGACACATTCCTGAGATACCCTCCCTCCCCTAAGTCGACAGCCTTCCGCGTGCCGGAGGGCTGCCGCCTTCCGTCGGAGTATAGCCGATGGCCCACCCTTACACTACCTAGTTTCGGTTGTCCGTCCTTCGGGCCGGCCTCCGGCATGCCGGCAGTGATTGCCGGCGGTCTGGGTATACCCTACCATTCTGCCTTATCTTATGAACTGGTCACCAAGCCGGCAGCCGAAGAGCCGCTGCCTCCTCCCGACGTGCCGCTGCTGTGACGGCGGCCGCCAAGCTGGCATTATACCTGAATTCTCTATGTGTCTTCCTTAATGCCATAAAACCCTGCTGGAGCAGCCTTCGGCGTTCCGCCGGCCTGCCGGCGCCCTCCGGAAGCACCAAGGGACTTGCACCCCTTCTACCAGCTATCGACTACATGCTGATAGCCCTACACTGCAACCAGATAGCTTGGCTACTCCGATGGATAGGTATTGTCTTACCGTTCTATTGGCGGCCGTGCTGTCTTCTTGCATATCACAATTTTCCAGCATACTGTGTGTGTCTTAGTGCAGCTGGTTGCCGGAACCCAATCTTATATGGGGTCTTCGGCTACCCCCCTTTTACTATAAAGGTCTGAGTGGTCTCAGTCCTTGATATACATCGTAGGCAATCTCTGCTAGAATTATCTTCTGCCTTCTTTGGCGGTCCATGAAGATTTCCGCTTTTGTGTCCTCGGTCACAAACGAAATTGCCTACTGATAAGGTTACGGTAACCAGCTGGGCGGGATGCACAAGTATGTGTCTATCTACTTCCTTTCCCGCTCCTCTCTTTAACATTACAATGTTATAAATTAATTAATGTTAAGTTAAAGTTTAACTACTTAAAATTTAACTTTAGGGTAATGTAAGTCACTCTTATGACTTCCGTATACTCATGTTCTCTTTCTTTTACAGGAGGAGTACATCAAATGTGACCACAACTTCTGTGGAGTGAAGCGCCCGCACTTCTACTTGCACACAGCGTGTCGGACCCACGCCCCCTGCACCAATAAGAAAGGCGAACTGAAATTCTAGGACCCGCAGCACTGTACAGTCTGCAAGAATCGTCTGGTCGAAGCGTTCGACGATCCTCCTTCAGCGGAGGTAAGGGACACTGCTCGAGAGAAGCTACGCAAGTGGGTGCGTGGCTTCCAGAAGAACGCCACCGGACCGTATCTCGCCACCGAAGATTTGAGGGCCTTGCTATTCCCGAAGGCATCACCAGACTCAGTGGTCCCTAAAGATCAGATTCCCACCGTCCAGATAGTGGTGGAACCGGATGTGGTCATGGCTCAGTCCATGCTTGAGTGCCGTTTAGACTCCGACAACGTGGAACGTATGTCGGAAGTGTCGGAGAACACAGAGAGGAACCTCATGGGCGATGAACTTGACTATGAGGAAGATCAGGTGGAATACCCTGAGTCGGAGCATGAGGTCGCTCCAACTTCCACCCCTACACCAACTCCTACACTGACGGATGTATCACTCCCTTCTACATCCGCTACTCCGGATCCTACCCCATCCAACACTCAGGAGATCTTCAAGATGCTTGAAGCTCTCATGGATAAGAAACTTCGCGAGACGCATGAGTTCTTCAGGTCCAACCTCGGAAGTTCGAAGCAACCGAAAAGGATTTCGGTTAAGGACCTCCCTGCATGCTCGGATACTAACCCATGGAGGTATGCCGAGCACGTGCCGATCACCACGGGCAAGATCTTTATTAGCAAAAAGATCGGCTCGATCGCGCTGGAAGAAGTGGAATTCTTCCCAAACTTTGAGGCTTACCCGGACTGTTACGTCCGACTTAGGTCCGAACCTGCCTCTAAAGAAGAGACCGAACCAAAGGAGGTTATCGTGTTCGATCTCCCGAAGGCCCAGGCTATGTTAGCCAACACGGTGAAAAGTAGGGGCTTCACCTGCTCTAAACTACTGGCGCTTAGCAAAAAGCACCCGACCTACGTCGCACCAGACGATGCCACCTTCCCCTTTTTAGAAAAGGCCTTCACTGCGGTACATAAGGCAGTGGAAGAAGGGAAACCTTGCCCTGCACTGGAGGAGTGCTGACCCTTCTCCCTGACCACTCCCCCTGATGTTAGACACTGGAAAGACGTCCAGTCAACCTTCGTAGTGGGGAAACTAGAGCCTGACGTCGCTGGTCGTCAGTTTAACGAGGACCTCCCGAAACTTAACGATCATCTCCTTCGTCGGGAACATGATACGAAGGAAAGGCTTGCCGCATCTATGTCCCTCCAAGTACAGCTCGAAGTCATGGCCGGTGACACTAGGGTCCCTGACTACTACATGGTCCTTGCCAAGACACACCTGGCAACAGTAGTAAAGGATCTGTACAGCTTCACGAAGGCTCGTAGAGCCTGTCGTGAATTCGTGTTCTCAAGTGCTACAGTGAGACACGAACCCCGGAGGCTGATTTCCTCCAACATCTGGGGTAAACACCTCTTTCCCTCCTCCTTAGTGAAAGAGATCACCGACAAGGCCGCCACGGAGAACAGGAACCTTCTCCATAAATGGGGCATGTCGAAGAAAAGGAAATCCTCTCAGGACGACGGCCCTCAACCTAAGAGGAAACCCACAAAGCCAAAACCCCAGCAATGTCAACAGAGACGGCAGTTTCCGGGATTCGCTACTCCCCAAGTGGCAGCTCAGCCACAACAGACCTTTCAATTGGTCACCCAACCGGTCTTATCACAGTCACCGGTCTTCACCCCTGCATTTGAGCAGCAGTCAACTACCTTTCGTCCCAAAGGTAGAGGCTCAAACAGAGGTGCAGGCAGAGATGCATCTCGCCGTCCCTCCAGAGGCAGAGGAGGAAAGGGAGCTAGCGGCCGAGGTAGTAAACCCTCGGGAAGCCAGAAGCAATGAAGTGCTTCCAGTGGGAGGAAGACTCCGCCAATTCCAGGATCGTTGGACCTTCCTTCCCTGGGCACACAGCATCGTCAAGAAGGGTCTAGGCTGGAGCTGGACTCAACCACCCCCAACCTTCCAGCAATTCTTCCAACAGTCAACCCCCCTCCTGGAAGAATATGTCCTAGAACTCTTGAACAAGAAGGTGATAAGGAGGGTAAAGTCAACCAGGTTCCAAGGGAGACTGTTTTGCGTCCCCAAGAAGGACTCCGACAAACTCGGAGTCATTCTAGACTTATCCCCCCTCAACAAGTTCATAGCGAACAACAAGTTCAAGATGCTGACTCTTCAACAGATACGGACCCTTCTGCCTCAAGGTTCCTACACGGTCTCGATAGACCTGGCGGATGCCTACTGGCACGTTCCAATGAACCACCACGCTTCCTTCTACCTAGGATTTCGACTCCAAAGGAAAAGCTACGCTTTCAGGGCCATGCCCTTCGGGCTCAACGTAGCCCCACGGATCTTCACAAAGCTGGCAGACGCCATCGTTCAACAGCTCCGCCTCCGCGGCGTCCAGGTGATGGCCTACCTCGACGACTGGCTGGTCTGGGCGACATCGCCCGAAGATTGTCTAAGATCCTGCAACAAGGTCACCCAGTTTCTAGAACACCTGGGATTCAAGATAAACACCAAGAAATCTCGCTTCTCTCCAGCTCAGAAGTTCCAATGGTTAGGAATCCAGTGGAATCTTCAGTCACACCGCCTTTCCATTCCCCAGAAGAAAAGGAAAGAAATAGCAGGGTCTGTCAAAAAACTGCTGAAATCCAAGCGGATCTCAAGACGTCAGCAGGAACAATTTCTAGGCTCTCTACAGTTCGCCTCAGTGACAAACCCAGTGCTGCGTGCACAGCTAAAGGATGCCGCGGGAGTCTGGAGACGTTCTGCATCCATCGCTCGAAGAGACCTCAAGAGACGGCTCCCAAACAGACTTCGGTTACTCTTAAAGCCGTGGTCGGAAGCAAAGGCCCTGAAAAGGTCCATCCCTCTTCAACATCCACCTCCATCACTCAACATCCACACGGACGCTTCGCTGGAGGGTTGGGGAGGTCACTCCCACCAACAACAGGCTCAAGGTACATGGTCTCCCCTATTCAAGACTTTTCACATCAACATCTTGGAGGCCATGGCGGTCCTTCTCACCCTGAAGAAACTCTCTCCGCCTCCCTCGATCCACATTCGTCTGACTCTGGACAACTCGGTGGTAGTCCGATGTCTCAATCGTCAGGGCTCGAGATCGCCCCAGATAAATCAGGTGCTTCTCCCAATCTTCCACCTGGCAGAGAAGAAGAAATGGCACCTGTCTGCAGTTCACCTACAAGGATTCCGCAACGTGACGGCGGACGCTCTATCTCGGACAAGCCCGATAGAGTCGGAATGGTCTCTAGACGCAAGATCGTTCTCCTTCATCTCTCACCAAGTCCCGGAACTTCAGATCGATCTCTTCGCAACGAGCGACAACAATCAACTTCCTCGTTGTGTGGCCCCGTACGAGGACCCCAAGGCAGAAGCAGTGGACGCCATGTCACTGGATTGGAACAGATGGTCCAGGATCTACCTGTTCCCTCCCACCAACCTTCTGCTGAAAGTCCTCTCCAAGCTAAGAACCTTCAAAGGGACAGCGGCCCTAGTGGCTCCCAAGTGGCCCCGGAGCAATTGGTACCCCCTGGTCCTGGAGCTGCAGCCCACGCTGATCCCTCTCCCGGGCCCAGTTCTCTCCCAGCAAGTACAGAAGTCGACTGTCTTCGCTTCATCATCGAAAGTCAGGGACCTTCATCTCATGATTTTCTCTCCCTAGCCGCGAAGAAAAGGTTTGGGATCTCGAAGAAAAGTCTAGACTTCCTCGAGGAATACAAGACCGAATCCACACGACGGCAATACGAATCATCCTGGAGAAAGTGGGTCTCATTCGTCAAGGCAAAAAATCCTACGGAAATCACCATCGATTTTTGCATGTCCTTCTTTATTCACCTTCATGGACAGGGCTTAGCAGCCAACACGATTTCTACCTGCAAATCGGCCTTGACCAGACCACTACTGTACGCCTTCCAGATTGATCTGTCCAGTGACATCTTCAATAAACTGCCGAAGGCATGCGCTCGTCTACGCCCAGCACCTCCGCCAAAACCTATCTCCTGGTCCCTGGACAAGGTGCTCCCTTTTGCCTCCAACTTGGACAACGATTCGTGCCCTCTCAAGGATCTGACTCAAAAAGTTATATTTCTTTTTTGCTCTTGCCTCAGGAGCCCGAGTCAGCGAAATAGTGGCATTATCAAGAGACGAGTGTCACATCCTGTTTACAGACTCAGGGGACCTTACCCTTTTCCCTGATCCGACGTTTCTCGCGAAAAATGAACTACCCACCAAGAGATGGGGCCCTTGGAGAATCTGCCCCCTGAAAGAAGATGCCTCTCTATGTCCGGTAGAGAGCCTCAAGGTCTATCTTCTGAGAACTTCTGACTTTGGTGGAGGCCAACTCTTCAAAGGAGAAACATCGGGTAGCGACCTGTCACTGAAACAACTAAGAGCGAAAATCACCTACTTCATTCGCAGAGCGGATCCTGACAGTACACCCGCAGGTCACGATCCTAGAAAAGTCGTGTCGTCTCTGAATTTTTTCCAGAGCATGGATTTCGAAAGCCTCAAGAGCTTCACAGGATGGAAATCTTCGCTTGTTTTCTTCAAGCACTACGCGAAGCAAGTGCATGAAGTCAAACATTTCATGATAGCCGCAGGTAGTGTTATGAAACCTGCAGTTAACTCTGCATAGAACAGTGAGTTACTTGGGACTTTAACTCTTCGGGTGCCTATGTTGACCGTCGTGTGATACGTAGTGATTTCATGGACACTTAGTGTTTCTCATAGACTGTTCTTTACAAGGTGAAATGTCATAGTCGTCACATGAGTGCCACATGCCTAGAGCATGATGTGTTTTTTCCTTATTAAAGACTGACGTTCCTATGGAACTTGTGCTTTCTAATAATTTGAAATTTTCTTTCAGATTCAAGAGCGAAGTCTTCTCATTGCTATGTATATTATAATTTATTGTAAATTAACTTTACATCTTTTATTGCATTTATTATTACTATACCCTGCAATTGTGAAATAAAATTTCTATTTTATTACTTGTGCGTCTCTCTCCGCTCCTACTCATACTATGAAATTCATGGTTGTCATAGTTTCATTATCCCCTTTCTCTTGAAATAAGAAGAATAATAGGTTCTATCCGTATTATATACTCACCTATGCTGTGTAATATTCCTAATTGAATAATTACTTGCGCCATATCTTCGAGACCAGACTGTTCTCTAGCTATGAAATATAGTGCCTAACCACCACTTATCTATTATTGAGAATGTTCCTACACGAATATCGGCCATTCTGTCTTGTCTCCGAGTTCTTCACGTACTCTCCGCAAGGTGAGTAGCCCTTCGATGACCACTTTCAACTTTGGCATGGACCGTTGGGACTTCTCTGCCAGGCGGGGCAGGAAGTTGCATTCCCACGGAACCTCTATCGAGGTCACAATGCTTACCTTTATTCAAAGCCCTTGGCACTTACTCTATAAGGGGAAATCTACCACGATACATTGATTCTCTGCTACTCTTCCATCAGGACGTCATGGCTTGAGCCCAAAAAACGGATTTTGAGCGAAGCGAAAAATCTATTTTTGGGTGAGATAGCCATGACGTCCTGATGGACCCTCCCTGCTATTCTAGTCCAGCCTTTCAGGCCCCGCCCTGACCTGCTGTATCATGGAGATTAGCAAGCAGCTGGCATCAGGATGAGGATGGACGTGACGTCATTTAGCAATGGCGCCCGTTTGTTTACGTTTCGAGTACCAAAAGTAGCCACGGACGAGTGTAGCTGTGGAACGGCTCCCCAGTTATTCTCTGCCCCTCTATATCGAAGTGTTAACTCTATATGGGGTGTAGATAGCTATGTGGCGTGTTAATACATGCGTCACCTGTTGATATACGATGTCTTAAAGGGAAACCTTTAGGATACTCGCTCCAGAAGTAAGAATTCTGTGATAACCTGTGGTTTAATTCTCTGGGAATGTCCTAGTAGTCAATATACCCAAGGAAGCTACCAAAAAGGAACCTTCCATCAGGACGTCATGGCTATCTCACCCAAAAATAGATTTTTCGCTTCGCTCAAAATCCGTTATATATATATATATATATATATATATATATATATATATATATATATATATGTATATATATAAATATGTATATGTATATGTGTGTGTGTATTCATTGAAGACAATAGCCTTAGTGGCGTCAATGTGTTTCCAACAGGAATCCTCATATTTCTTTAGCTTCTTTAGGTTTTCAGACGTAAGCCTTAGGTTTAATAAATAATGATTATTCCCTTTCTTCATATTTTACTCACTATAGCACTGTTTCAACAAAAGATATATCTTTATCAATTGATTACTGGTTTACATAAGTTTACAATTCCTTTGATATATGAGCTACAAATATTATGATTAATCTTTCGACAAAACTATGTTTTTATCAAGTGATTGCTGGTTTACAAAAGATTACAATTTCTTTTATAAGTGAGTTTCTACAATTTTTATGATATAATCTC
>NC_090746.1:59305102-59337602 GCF_036898095.1 Palaemon carinicauda
TTTAAAGTCATTATAGATGCTTGCATAAGGATTATATAACAAAAATATAACACGACATATTTTCAAAACCAATATCGCCGTTTTTAAAAGGAATACTACAATGTTTGGTGTTGAATAACAAATGAATTTCCTCACTATATATACCATCAGTCGTAGAAAGAAATAACATTGATAAAATCGTAACAAATTTGTATTTTCTGACTTTTTCTCTCAGTTGGAGGTAGTCAGACGAAGACGACTCCCCATTGAGTTGGTTAATGATGGTAATGATATGGATTGCCAAGGGCAAAATTTAACGATACGTGGTCAGTACGCGAACATGTCCTTGTATTGATTGGTGGATTGTATTATCACTTGATATAAATCGGTCAGGAAAAGAATGAATGAAAGATTAGAGGGAAATATTGATGGAGATGGTTTACTTGGTTTATTTTATGGTATAAAGCCCTTGTCTGAAGATTACTCTATTTTTTTTCTTTTTCTTTTTTGCGAGAATGAAAAAGGAGTCAATTATTTGGCCTGAGGAATATTTGCTTGTATAAAAGAATATATATTTATGTATGTGTATATATATATATATATATATATATATATATATATATATATATATATAATTTTATTTATTGCACACATATACTCATATGTATACAATATGTATGTATGTATATATATATATATATATATAAATATATATATATATATATATATATATATATATATATATATATATATATATATGGGTGTGTGTGTTTATGTAAAAATTACGAGAGACTATGAAAGAAAATTTGAAAAGCTTGGTTGGAGATAGTCATTTCGTCTTATTTATAGTCTCAATTGATAAATAGAATGTATCATCTTCTTCTTCTTCTTCTTCTTCTTCTTATCATCATCATCATCATCATCATCATCATCATCATCATCATCATCATCATTATTATTATTATTATTATTATTATTATTATTATTATTATTATTATTAAGCCACAACCAGTCGTTTTCTAGATAGGAAAGGGAGGCCATGAAAAATCAAGAAAAGAAAAACAAGCGAAATTAATGATGATTATCATCATTTTCGGAAAGGAAAACCTATATCCAATAACAACATTACACCACAAGGGTAATTTCTGTAAGGAGTTATTAGTATCATCATCATCATCACCATCCTCATTATTATTATTATTATCATATTATTATTATTATTATTATTATTATTATTATTATTGTTTGTGCTATTATTATTATTGCCGTATTAGTAATAGCAATCATAATAATATTATTATCATTAATAATAATAATAATAATAATAATAATGATAATAATAATAACTAGAAAAGTACTTTGAGAGTGCAGACTTCGCCACGGCAGCATATTTCTCGAAACCAGCTTGCCTTTCCCAGAATCAATTTAGACCGTAAGCGTAAATGAATTCTTTGTCACAACAAAGTGCGAACTTCGGTGTCATTCATACGCATTTTCTTGCGCATTTAGCGTTTTCGGCACCAAAGTTATTCCCCAAATTGAGATGCAAAATTGAAGCCGGGTATACTTTTGCTTACGTTGGCTCACGTTTGAGAACACAATTTCAATTTTGTAACTATGATAAATATAGTCTATATTGATTTTTAGGAGCTAAGTTTCCTTGCTAAATTCAAAAACGATACGTAAGAGATCTTAAAAATATAAGTTTGTCCCTTCATACTGTATTGCTCTTCTCTACTAATCGATGCTTTATTATTCTATTTTGTTAAGTTAGAGATAAGAAGAACAAGAATAAATTGTTTAATAGTTATTTTGTTTTTATCATTCATTTTGTTTCAACTTTTATCACGCTTTATTAAAGAGAATTGCTTCATATATATATATATATATATATATATATATATATATATATATATATATATATATCACTCTATTCTGAAGAAGTGTTTTAATTCTTTCATTCTACCTTGTTTCGAGTATTGTTCTCCTGTCTGGTCTTCAGCCGCTGATTCTCATCTTAATTTGTTGGACAGGAATATACGGTCCATTAAATTTCTTTTTCCTGATCTAGATATTAATCTCTGGCACCGTCATTCAATCAACTTCATTATGCGTGCTTTATAAAGTTTTTTATAATTGTGACCATCCTTTACATTCAGATCTTCCGGGACAGTTCCATCCTGTTCGTAACACTAGGCAGGTAATTCTAATAGTCGGGCCTTTTTCATCATGAGGCTCAATACTACACAGTACTCTAGAGGTTTTATTCCAGCTGTGACCAAGTTGTGGAATGATCTTCCTAATCGGGTAGTTGAATCAGAAGAACTTCAAAAGTTCAAACTTGCAGCAAATGTTTTATGTTGAACAGATTGACATAAGTCGTTTTATAGTTTTTATATGAAATATCTGTTTTAATATTGTTAATGTTTTTTAAATATTCTATTCTAATTGCCCATTGCTTCTTATGTCGATTATTTATTTCCTTATTTCTTTTCCTCACTGGTCTATTTTACCCTGTTGGAGCCCTTCAGCTTATAGCATCCTGCTTTTCCAATTAGGGTTGTAGCTTAGCTAGTAATGATAATAATAATTATATATATATATATATATATATATATATATATATATATATATACTTGTATACATTATATATATGTGTGTATATATATACATATATATACTATATATATAATTATATATATATATATAAATTATATAATATGTATATATATATGGAGAGAGAGAGAGAGAGAGAGAGAGAGAGAGAGAGAGAGAGAGAGAGAGACTCCCTGACGTATAGCATGCATTTTGACTTCAGAAGAAACAAAATCACTTTTAGCTGTAATATATTCAACAGTTATACATACATTTTATGGTTTGGAAAAGTGAAACGATTGAAGTGTTATGCAAGGTTGAAAGCTTCGTAGATATAAAACGAATCGAGGCAGCTGCAGCAGCAGAAGAAGAAGAAGAAGAAGAAGAAGAAGAAGAAGAAGAAGAAGAAGAAGAAGAAGAAGAAGATGGAAGAAAGCCTTCCTGTCGTCTGTGACTGGTGAATATCCGTAGCGTCTGAGCATGACGTTCTTTTTCAATTACCCAAGAATTATGGGCACGGCTAACCACCCGCCCTTTAGCACCTGGCTCAATCCAATGAGGGTTGAACGATAACATCAGCGAAATACGTGTATGATTTAATGAGTTTTCTTAAATCTTTGTTTAAGGTCAAAATCTTTCGCGTAGCTGACGTCAGGATGAGTTACGCGTTCACACCGTAATAGACGGCGAGCAATGATTGGTGAATGTCATTGAGGCGAACTGATAGCTAGATCGCTTTAATTGTGTTTCCTAACCATTAGAGGGCAATTTGGCCTTGCTTTTCTGTAAATAAATATTTGATATATAACCCGTATCCAGGTCTTGTTATTGGGAATAGTCAATAAAGTAACGTAACTGTGGAGCCAAATCGTGTGGGGTCCCCTCACCTCTAGTCCTGTTCGGTTCCGTTTATCTTCGGAAACGAGACGGTAAAGACGAAACAGTTTCACTCAAAATTCAACTTCGCTCCAGGCGTTGTTATCTTCCTATCCAAGATCTTTAGAGAATACATAGACCTTGTTCCTATCAATATTGTCAAACGGTTTACGGCAATTCCCGTCCGTTCGAGCGATGATAGTAATAATATCGGCGTGTCCCACGGCATTTCTCAAAAATCGACTTCGTCGGGTGATACCGTAATAACAACCAACCCTACGACATTACTCAAAGTCGGGTTCGTTCGAACACTGAGAAACGAGCCAAGACGATTCGGACGTATTCAATTTAGTCTTCCGCGGAGGAAGTGGAAAATGGAATGACTTCTGTATTGTAAATATATTTGAGGATCGCTGACAAAAACAAAGCAGCTGAACTTGCCATGTTGCATTTACCTTAAATGGTTTTCTTTGGTGTAAGTGACACTTCGCTTTTCATCTTTCGGGTTTGTGATTTGTCGTTCAAGCATAATTGGGTCTCATTAATCAGACTTTAAGTGGAATACATTTCTTCAAAGCTTTTTCAGTTTCATTATTGCCATCAAGTTTTTCTTTCTGTATCATAAAATTGATTCCTTCTTTCATAGTAAAGCAAATTAGAAGTCTCAGTTAGTTGGAAAGTACTGTATATCTTTATACATTCTCATTACATTATATACTGATCCTGTCCCCAAAGTGCATCTGCTCTCTCTCTCTCTCTCTCTCTCTCTCTCCTCTCTCTCTCTCTCTCTCTCTCTCTCTCTCTCTCTCTCTCAATAAACAAAATCCCTTTATACAAATATGTTCTCGAAAAAGTTATTACTGATATTATAGCATCTTTTCTTTTTCATTTAAGCTCGAGAAAATGAAACAGAAGTCGTTTGGGAATTTGATATATTTCGATAGTTTTTTCTTTGTTGCATCAGCAATAATACAGGAGGGGATGCCCCGGTATTCCACCTTAATATTCTATATATATATATATATATATATATATATATATATATATATATATATATATATATATATGGAGAGAGAGAGAGAGAGAGAGAGAGAGAGAGAGAGAGAGAGAGAGAGAGAGAGAGAGAGAGAGAGAGAGAGGAAGGAAACAAAATTACAAAGATCTTTTGTGCTTATAGCTCTTGATGTTCGATGAATACAAAAGTGCTTACTAAATCTTGTTTCTTTCCTTCCTCTAGTTCGATATGTATACATACATATATACTGTATATATATATATATATATATATATATATATATATATATATATATATATATATATATATATATATATATGTATATATTTAATTTACAAATTTACAATATAACACATCAACAATCTTATAGAATCCAATGGTTCAAGATGACTTTTACTTCCGCAATGATGTAAAAATAGTTTTGCTTTTGAGAGAGAGAGATCATTCAACTTTACTACTCTGTTATATTCGAGGATTTTAAATATGCTTAGCTTTAGCTTTTAAACTAATATTTCCGAATACTGTAGCTAACTTTTCATCTGACTAAGCAGCATACTAAATTAGAATGAAATTTAAAAAGTTACATTTTGATGAAAAATTGTGACTTTTGAATGCAATTAATAGCATCATTACTTCCAACGTTTCATATCAAGACATTTGGCTTTTTATGGAATGAAAGCATATGAAGGTTTTAAATAAATTAATTTTTGTAAGATTTTAGAACCACCTGTATAGGAAAACGGATGTAGGAGGTATTAAAGAGTACATCTCATTATGATGATATATTGCAACACGAAATTTTTAGTCATGTATTGCGCCACCCACCTTCTCTCTTACAATGTATATATATATATATATATATATATATATGTATATATATATATATATATATATATATATATATGTGTGTGTGTGTGTGTGTGTGTGTGTATACAATATGTGCATGTATGCGCTGCCAATAAAGTTCGAATCTCATAATCAATAAGATATAGTTTGATTAAAATCTTGTTAATGAGAAATCTAATCTCACAAATTACAGTACGAGAAGGGAAAAGGGATAAAAAGACATTTCAATTTCCTTTTATCTTTGTAAATAACTTCTATCAATAACCCTGTTTCACTGGTAATTAATCATATGACGCAAATTCGAAATAAAAACATCCACTTTGTATTAGATATTACACATATATCTGCTTAAGGCTTTGCTATTATCATTGTTCTTTGCCGGCTGTATAAAGCAGCACTAATAGAATTTCGCTCGTGATTTATTGCAATGCCTTAGCTTCAATTTTTTTTTTCAATTTGACTAAAGAATATTTTTTTTTTTCATAGAAAGTGTAAAAGAAATAAGAGAAAGAAAAGACAACTCGTAATAGCTTGATTCACTGTGGGAAATTCAATTTATTCAAAGACGTCTTGACGAGGAAGGATTCCTTTTAAGGAAATGATAGGATGAAAAAAAAATCAAGCAAGGAAGCATGTGCTGTTTTCATCCCCATGGGTTGGGTGTGGATGATAGCCGGCTGTGTACAAAATATTTACCACGTTTTCTAATAGTTATGGTGTCAGGAATACGCTTTAGGTCATCTACGCTTTATGACAAATATCGTCATCAGGAGCTTGATGTTTTGCCTTCCCCCGATCCCCGTCATATAGCTCAGGCTTCGGCTTCGCACAGGCAGCATCTTGATGGACTCATCTGTTTGCTTCGCCGACTCCAGCGGATAGAGATCTCTTCGTAATAGACATTTCACAGGCCAATTTGAAATGGACATTTGAATGTAGAGTTGATATCCCGATAAGTTTTTTGTGCCACAAAGGCAAGAAGGGATTGATCGAACTTGTAGTGTTTCGACCAATGAGAGCTCGTTATCTTGAATTTATGGGGTGCGCTGATTGGCTGGTCGGTCGTAAATTTAGGTGGACGAATTGTGGTTATTAATTTGGCACCTTCCCTAATCGACCTGGGCAGCCGACAATGAGAGTGGTAATTGATTGTTGTGCTACATATCCTCTTCTGACGCTGCTGCTGCCACCTACCACGGTCTCTGCTTCTTACGGGCTGCCAACACAAGAGCCCGTGTTTTACATATGGTAGAACAATCTAAAAATTACGAACGTACAGCCTCAGCTTTCTTGCTTCGAAACTGAGGAAGATCGACCGCCTTTTTTTTTTTTGGCAATCTATTTATTACAGGGAAAACGTTAAGCTACTTTCGTATATTAGTTGAATTGGAGGAGTAAGAGAATTGACTTATCTAATATATAATCATATTAACTTTTCGCACTTCCTTATAAAGTGATCTACAGGTGCAGACGTTGCTGGCATGTTTGGAAATCAACTATAACCTAGCAATCTTTTCGACAACAAATATTTTGTAATGTGAAGTATGGATTTATTTCGCCTCCAGAGAAGGGCGTAACACCTGGGATACGCGGGCGGTTGTCCTGCAGACCTCTCGAGCCGCCCACCTGGCAGGTCTTACCTGACCCTCTTTCCTTATACCTGCGTCTTTAGATTTGTGGCTTACCAGAGTTTTATTTTCACTATAGAGGCATTTTATATACGAATGCTCCATGCTATATGCTCTGATGTACGCATCGTATGTCAACTCATCCATGAGATTTTACATGTAAATGGTATGAACTCGGACCCCAAACCCAGGTAACTTTATTCCATTCCCTCTCGCCCACCCAACTGCTACGTATACCCCACTTGATTTTGCCCACCCGCTTTTCCCCGGCTCATTTAAGGGTCTTATTAACACCTTTATGGCATCCATGCCATGATCTTCCTCGTTTTGCTCCATTTTTCTTTCCCCTCCTCCTCCTCTTTTTCCTCCTTTTATCCTCCTCTTTATCCTCCTCTTTTTCCTCCTTCTCCTCATCCTCCTCTACCCCTAGTCCTCTACCTCATTCTCATCCTTTTACTCTTCTCCCTCTTCTTCCTCCTCCTCCTCCTTTTCCTCCTCCTCCTCCTCCTTTTCCCCCTCCTCCTCTTCTCCCCCTCTCTTCCTTCCCATCAGGCCAAGTTGTCCATAAACCTCTCGAGATCGGTTTCTGCGGACGAGGTAAGCCGTTCAATTTAATGCCTTTAGTAAATTGGAGCGGACGACTAATTTGAAAGCCAAGTACAGTAATTAAAGTATCTCTCTCTCTCTCTCTCTCTCTCTCTCTCTCTCTCTCTCTCTCTCTCTCTCTCTCTCTCTCTCTCAAGTAAGTTATCCGATGTAAATTAAATTAGCTGAAGCAGAAAATATTTTACCTGATACATTTTTATCGTGTGCCTTCTGCCTTCTATTTTGATGTGGATGTAATGCATGTTTGATTTGCTTGCATAATATAAGGTAATTGTATACATTTTATCATCGAGGAGTTCTTGAAATTTCCCTTTGTTAATTTGGTTTCATAGAAAAATATATCATATCCATAGTGAAAGGAATCGAGATGTCTGGCTACTGTTTTTGTTATAAGATGTACCTCAGTATCATTTTATTCATGAGGACTTTTTTTATTTCATCGAGAATTATTTTATTTATTTTTTTTTTTTAATAGCGGTGGGACGATCAACCGTATTATGTTATTTAGCTTAATTCTGGTGGAAACAAAAATTAAAACATTATTATTTAGATAGATTATGAAATGTGTTATGAAAAAACCTGTTGTGCAAAGCGATAATATTTAAGCAGAATTTGATGTAATCATTACTGCATGATCTCTCTCTCTCTCTCTCTCTCTCTCTCTCTCTCTCTGCGGTATCCGGGTCACAGAAGAAAACTGAGGAGTTCCATCGCACGGGCAGAATAATGACAGTATCGTGTATACCGTAAATCATCTTTTATCAATACTGTGCAACAGACACTCTCCTTATTTGCCACTTCCCTCGCTGCCGTCGATAACGCTGATCTGCTATTGGCCCTTGGAATGGAGCCAAAGTTTGGGAACAATGGTGGATTTCATTTTGTTAAGTGGTTAATCGGAACGATGGTGGATTTTCAATTTACTTTTAAGATGGTTTTGAAATTGTGTTAGATTTCAATTTACAGTTGGTGATATTGGTGTAATAGATCTGCTTCACACTCTTCCCCTTCCTCCAGCTAATAGATTTGTTTTCTTTATGATCGGAACCTGGTGCTGCTCTCTACTATAAGGCGATTCAATTATCGTTCAAGAAAGGTCATTGGCCCTACGGCCAATGCCGTTTTATAATCAGGGTCAGGAGATAGCATGAGTTACGTATAAGGACTTGTGGCATTTTTCTTAAGTGGTTGATGAGTCGACTCTCACTACCTTTCTTTCCTTCTCCTCCTCCTTTCTTTTTTTCTCCTCCTCCTTTCTTTCCTTCCCCTCCTCCTCTTCCTCTTTCTCGTGCCTCTCCTTTTTTTTACTGTTGTTCTACTGCCTGATGTATGGCTTCCATCTTCTATCATCATGCACATTTGAAATGGAAAATTGGTTATTTATTCATTTTCATGGTATAAGAGTTTTTTTATTATAGTTATTAATTTTCATGGTATAAGAGCTTTTCATTAAGGTTATTTATTAATTTCATGATATAAGAGTTTTTTAATTATGGTTATTTATTATTTTTATGGTATTGAAATATGTTTGTTTTATTATAACTTCCTCTTCTCCTGCTACATTGAGATAAGTATATAACCTATTCTAGAAAATTTTTAGAACATATCTACGAAAGGCCAAATCCGGGTTGCAAATTTCCTGTCATTACACTCAAATACGACTGTGTCAGCAAGTCCTTGTTTATAGGTTGGATATCAGTTGGTTCTCGAAGTGTTTCATATGATGGTCTCTCTGGTCATGGGTTAGGTTAGAGAGTTTTCTGGCAGGTTCCTGCCATGACACTTCATCATATACCCCAATTTTACAATGTCTGGGGCCACACGGAAATTTTGGCTAATAACTCAAGGAAATGTTTGAGGTGATGTTTAATAAAGGCTAATAACCTGAACAAATGTTCCAGTTGATATCTGATTAGGGTTACTTACCTGAACAAATGTTTGCGCTGATATCAGATAAGCATTGCTCGTAGGTTTATGGTAGAAAACAGCTCAGGTTTTGATCTTATATGTTTTTTCAGTTAACACGTCATGGAAGGAACCCTACAATTTCATTTATTCCAGCGTGATAAGTTATTCCTAAAAGCAGAATATTGAAGAGTACAACATAAAATTCTTCATAACCCCGTTTTTTATAACTCCCTTCAAAAATAATTTGATTCCATATTTCAACTTTGGCCACAGCATTTATTCTTTACCTTCGTCCTTTTATAGTTTTTACAAACATTTCTTTTAGATAAATTAGCATAGTGTACCTCTGCATCCAAGGATATTTCCTTCTCAAAAAAAAAAAGAAAAAATAAAATGTCCTTTTTCTCTTCATTTTCCATAGTCCAATCACTCGATCCTCCCAACTGAGTCCGTACTTTATCCAATGATGCAGGCTTGTACCTCTGCATCCAAGGATATTTCCTTCTCAAAAAGAAAGAAAGTTAATTTTTCTCTTTATCTTCCCTAGTCCAACCACTCGATCCTCCCAACTGAGTCCGTACTTTATCCAATGATGCAGGCTTGTACCTCTGCATCCAAGGATATTTCCTTCTCAAAAAGAAAGAAAGTTAATTTTTCTCTTTATCTTACCTAGTCCAACCACTCGATCCTCCCAACTGAGTCCGTACTTTATCCAATGATGCTGGCTTGTACCTCTGCATCCAAGGATATTTCCTTCTCAAAAAGAAAGAAAGTTAATTTTTCTCTTTATCTTACCTAATCCAACCACTCGATCCTCCCAACTGAGTCCGTACTTTATCCAATGATGCTGGCTTGTACCTCTGCATCCAAGGATATTTCCTTCTCAAAAAGAAAGAAAGTTAATTTTTCTCTTTATCTTACCTAGTCCAACCACTCGATCCTCCCAACTGAGTCCGTACTTTATCCAATGATGCAGGCTTGTACCTCTGCATCCAGGGATATTTCCTTTTCAAAAAGAAAGAAAGTTAATTTTTCTCTTTATCTTACCTAGTCCAACCACTCGATCCTCCCAACTGAGTCCGTACTTTATCCAATGATGCAGGCTTGTACCTCTGCATCCAAGGATATTTCCTTCTCAAAAAGAAAGAAAGTTAATTTTTCTCTTTATCTTACCTAGTCCAACCACTCGATCCTCCCAACTGAGTCCGTACTTTATCCAATGATGCAGGCTTGTACCTCTGCATCCAAGGATATTTCCTTTTCAAAAAGAAAGAAAGTTAATTTTTCTCTTTATCTTACCTAGTCCAACCACTCGATCCTCCCAACTGAGTCCGTACTTTATCCAATGATGCAGGCTTGTACCTCTGCATCCAAGGATATTTCCTTCTCAAAAAGAAAGTTAATTTTTCTCTTTATCTTACCTAGTCCAACCACTCGATCCTCCCAACTGAGTCCGTACTTTATCCAATGATGCAGGCTTGTACCTCTGCATCCAAGGATATTTCCTTTTCAAAAAGAAAGAAAGTTAATTTTTCTCTTTATCTTACCTAGTCCAACCACTCGATCCTCCCAACTGAGTCCGTACTTTATCCAATGATGCAGGCTTGTACCTCTGCATCCAAGGATATTTCCTTCTCAAAAAGAAAGAAAGTTAATTTTTCTCTTTATCTTACCTAGTCCAACCACTCGATCCTCCCAACTGAGTCCGTACTTTATCCAATGATGCAGGCTTGTACCTCTGCATCCAAGGATATTTCCTTTTCAAAAAGAAAGAAAGTTAATTTTTCTCTTTATCTTACCTAGTCCAACCACTCGATCCTCCCAACTGAGTCCGTACTTTATCCAATGATGCAGGCTTGTACCTCTGCATCCAAGGATATTTCCTTTTCAAAAAGAAAGAAAGTTAATTTTTCTCTTTATCTTACCTAGTCCAACCTCTCGATCCTCCCAACTGAGTCCGTACTTTATCCAATGATGCAGGCTTGTACCTCTGCATCCAAGGATATTTCCTTCTCAAAAAGAAAGAAAGTTAATTTTTCTCTTTATCTTACCTAGTCCAACCACTCGATCCTCCCAACTGAGTCCGTACTTTATCCAATGATGCAGGCTTGTACCTCTGCATCCAAGGATATTTCCTTTTCAAAAAGAAAGAAAGTTAATTTTTCTCTTTATCTTACCTAGTCCAACCACTCGATCCTCCCAACTGAGTCCGTACTTTATCCAATGATGCAGGCTTGTACCTCTGCATCCAAGGATATTTCCTTCTCAAAAAGAAAGAAAGTTAATTTTTCTCTTTATCTTACCTAGTCCAACCACTCGATCCTCCCAACTGAGTCCGTACTTTATCCAATGATGCAGGCTTGTACCTCTGCATCCAAGGATATTTCCTTTTCAAAAAGAAAGAAAGTTAATTTTTCTCTTTATCTTACCTAGTCCAACCACTCGATCCTCCCAACTGAGTCCGTACTTTATCCAATGATGCAGGCTTGTACCTCTGCATCCAAGGATATTTCCTTCTCAAAAAGAAAGAAAGTTAATTTTTCTCTTTATCTTACCTAGTCCAACCTCTCGATCCTCCCAACTGAGTCCGTACTTTATCCAATGATGCAGGCTTGTACCTCTGCATCCAAGGATATTTCCTTCTCAAAAAGAAAGAAAGTTAATTTTTCTCTTTATCTTACCTAGTCCAACCACTCGATCCTCCCAACTGAGTCCGTACTTTATCCAATGATGCAGGCTTGTACCTCTGCATCCAAGGATATTTCCTTCTCAAAAAGAAAGAAAGTTAATTTTTCTCTTTATCTTACCTAGTCCAACCACTCGATCCTCCCAACTGAGTCCGTACTTTATCCAATGATGCAGGCTTGTACCTCTGCATCCAAGGATATTTCCTTTTCAAAAAGAAAGAAAGTTAATTTTTCTCTTTATCTTACCTAGTCCAACCACTCGATCCTCCCAACTGAGTCCGTACTTTATCCAATGATGCAGGCTTGTACCTCTGCATCCAAGGATATTTCCTTCTCAAAAAGAAAGAAAGTTAATTTTTCTCTTTATCTTACCTAGTCCAACCACTCGATCCTCCCAACTGAGTCCGTACTTTATCCAATGATGCTGGCTTGTACCTCTGCATCCAAGGATATTTCCTTCTCAAAAAGAAAGAAAGTTAATTTTTCTCTTTATCTTACCTAGTCCAACCACTCGATCCTCCCAACTGAGTCCGTACTTTATCCAATGATGCTGGCTTGTACCTCTGCATCCAAGGATATTTCCTTCTCAAAAAGAAAGTTAATTTTTCTCTTTATCTTACCTAGTCCAACCACTCGATCCTCCCAACTGAGTCCGTACTTTATCCAATGATGCAGGCTTGTACCTCTGCATCCAAGGATATTTCCTTCTCAAAAAGAAAGAAAGTTAATTTTTCTCTTTATCTTACCTAGTCCAACCACTCGATCCTCCCAACTGAGTCCGTACTTTATCCAATGATGCAGGCTTGTACCTCTGCATCCAAGGATATTTTCTTCTCAAAAAGAAAGTTAATTTTTCTCTTTATCTTACCTAGTCCAACCACTCGATCCTCCCAACTGAGTCCGTACTTTATCCAATGATGCAGGCTTGTACCTCTGCATCCAAGGATATTTCCTTCTCAAAAAGAAAGAAAGTTAATTTTTCTCTTTATCTTACCTAGTCCAACCACTCGATCCTCCCAACTGAGTCCGTACTTTATCCAATGATGCTGGCTTGTACCTCTGCATCCAAGGATGTTTCCTTCTCAAAAAGAAAGAAAGTTAATTTTTCTCTTTATCTTACCTAGTCCAACCACTCGATCCTACCAACTGAGTCCGTACTTTATCCAATGATGCAGGCTTGTACCTCTGCATCCAAGGATATTTCCTTTTCAAAAAGAAAGAAAGTTAATTTTTCTCTTCATCTTACCTAGTCCAACCACTCGATCCTCCCAACTGAGTCCGTACTTTATCCAATGATGCTGCCTTGTACCTCTGCATCCAAGGATATTTCCTTCTCAAAAAGAAAGTCAATTTTTCTCTTTATCTTACATAGTTCAACCACTCGATCCTCCCAACTGAGTCCGTACTTTATCCAATGATGCAGGCTTGTACCTCTGCATCCAAGGATATTTCCTTCTCAAAAAGAAAGAAAGTTAATTTTTCTCTTTATCTTACCTAGTCCAACCACTCGATCCTCCCAAGTGAGTCCATACTTTATCCAATGATGCAGGCTTGTACCTCTGCATCCAAGGATATTTCCTTCTCAAAAAGAAAGTTAATTTTTCTCTTCATCTGCCATAGTCCAACCACTTGATCCTCCCAACTGAGTCCGTACTTTATCCAATGATGCAGGCTTGTACCTCTGCATCCAAGGATATTTCCTTCTCAAAAAGAAAGTTAATTTTTCTCTTCATCTTCCATAGTCCAACCACTTGATCCTCCCAACTGAGTCCGTACTTTATCCAATGATGCAGGCTTGTACCTCTGCATCCAAGGATATTTCCTTCTCAAAAAGAAAGAAAGTTAATTTTTCTCTTTATCTTACCTAGTCCAACCACTCGATCCTCCCAACTGAGTCCGTACTTTATCCAATGATGCAGGCTTGTACCTCTGCATCCAAGGATATTTCCTTCTCAAAAAGAAAGAAAGTTAATTTTTCTCTTTATCTTACCTAGTCCAACCACTCGATCCTCCCAACTGAGTCCGTACTTTATCCAATGATGCAGGCTTGTACCTCTGCATCCAAGGATATTTCCTTCTCAAAAAGAAAGTTAATTTTTCTCTTCATCTTCCATAGTCCAACCACTTGATCCTCCCAACTGAGTCCGTACTTTATCCAATGATGCAGGCTTGTACCTCTGCATCCAAGGATATTTCCTTCTCAAAAAGAAAGTTAATTTTTCTCTTTATCTTACCTAGTCCAACCACTCGATCCTCCCAACTGAGTCCGTACTTTATCCAATGATGCAGGCTTGTACCTCTGCATCCAAGGATATTTCCTTCTCAAAAAGAAAGAAAGTTAATTTTTCTCTTTATCTTACCTAGTCCAACCACTCGATCCTCCCAACTGAGTCCGTACTTTATCCAATGATGCAGGCTTGTACCTCTGCATCCAAGGATATTTCCTTCTCAAAAAGAAAGTTAATTTTTCTCTTCATCTTCCATAGTCCAACCACTTGATCCTCCCAACTGAGTCCGTACTTTATCCAATGATGCAGGCTTGTACCTCTGCATCCAAGGATATTTCCTTCTCAAAAAGAAAGAAAGTTAATTTTTCTCTTTATCTTACCTAGTCCAACCACTCGATCCTCCCAACTGAGTCCGTACTTTATCCAATGATGCAGGCTTGTACCTCTGCATCCAAGGATATTTCCTTCTCAAAAAGAAAGAAAGTTAATTTTTCTCTTTATCTTACCTAGTCCAACCACTCGATCCTCCCAACTGAGTCCGTACTTTATCCAATGATGCAGGCTTGTACCTCTGCATCCAAGGATATTTCCTTCTCAAAAAGAAAGTTAATTTTTCTCTTTATCTTACATAGTTCAACCACTCGATCCTCCCAACTGAGTCCGTACTTTATCCAATGATGCAGGCTTGTACCTCTGCATCCAAGGATATTTCCTTCTCAAAAAGAAAGTTAATTTTTCTCTTCATCTTCCATAGTCCAACCACTTGATCCTCCCAACTGAGTCCGTACTTTATCCAATGATGCAGGCTTGTACCTCTGCATCCAAGGATATTTCCTTCTCAAAAAGAAAGAAAGTTAATTTTTCTCTTTATCTTACCTAGTCCAACCACTGGATCCTCCCAACTGAGTCCATACTTTATCCAATGATGCAGGCTTGTACCTCTGCATCCAAGGATATTTCCTTCTCAAAAAGAAAGAAAGTTAATTTTTCTCTTTATCTTACCTAGTCCAACCACTCGATCCTCCCAACTGAGTCCGTACTTTATCCAATGATGCAGGCTTGTACCTCTGCATCCAAGGATATTTCCTTCTCAAAAAGAAAGAAAGTTAATTTTTCTCTTTATCTTACCTAGTCCAACCACTCGATCCTCCCAACTGAGTCCGTACTTTATCCAATGATGCAGGCTTGTACCTCTGCATCCAAGGATATTTCCTTCTCAAAAAGAAAGAAAGTTAATTTTTCTCTTTATCTTACCTAGTCCAACCACTCGATCCTCCCAACTGAGTCCGTACTTTATCCAATGATGCTGGCTTGTACCTCTGCATCCAAGGATATTTCCCTCTCAAAAAGAAAGAAAGTTAATTTTTCTCTTTATCTTACCTAGTCCAACCACTCGATCCTCCCAACTGAGTCCGTACTTTATCCAATGATGCAGGCTTGTACCTCTGCATCCAAGGATATTTCCTTCTCAAAAAGAAAGTTAATTTTTCTCTTTATCTTACATAGTTCAACCACTCGATCCTCCCAACTGAGTCCGTACTTTATCCAATGATGCAGGCTTGTACCTCTGCATCCAAGGATATTTCCTTCTCAAAAAGAAAGTTAATTTTTCTCTTTATCTTACATAGTTCAACCACTCGATCCTCCCAACTGAGTCCGTACTTTATCCAATGATGCAGGCTTGTACCTCTGCATCCAAGGATATTTCCTTCTCAAAAAGAAAGAAAGTTAATTTTTCTCTTTATCTTACCTAGTCCAACCACTCGATCCTCCCAACTGAGTCCGTACCTTATCCAATGATGCTGGCTTGTACCTCTGCATCCAAGGATATTTCCTTCTCAAAAAGAAAGAAAGTTAATTTTTCTCTTTATCTTACCTAGTCCAACCACTCGATCCTCCCAACTGAGTCCGTACTTTATCCAATGATGCTGGCTTGTACCTCTGCATCCAAGGATATTTCCTTCTCAAAAAGAAAGAAAGTTAATTTTTCTCTTTATCTTACCTAGTCCAACCACTCGATCCTCCCAACTGAGTCCGTACTTTATCCAATGATGCAGGCTTGTACCTCTGCATCCAAGGATATTTCCTTCTCAAAAAGAAAGAAAGTTAATTTTTCTCTTTATCTTACCTAGTCCAACCACTCGATCCTCCCAACTGAGTCCGTACTTTATCCAATGATGCAGGCTTGTACCTCTGCATCCAAGGATATTTCCTTCTCAAAAAGAAAGTTAATTTTTCTCTTTATCTTACATAGTTCAACCACTCGATCCTCCCAACTGAGTCCGTACTTTATCCAATGATGCAGGCTTGTACCTCTGCATCCAAGGATATTTCCTTCTCAAAAAGAAAGAAAGTTAATTTTTCTCTTTATCTTACCTAGTCCAACCACTCGATCCTCCCAACTGAGTCCGTACTTTATCCAATGATGCTGGCTTGTACCTCTGCATCCAAGGATATTTCCTTCTCAAAAAGAAAGAAAGTTAATTTTTCTCTTTATCTTACCTAGTCCAACCACTCGATCCTCCCAACTGAGTCCGTACTTTATCCAATGATGCAGGCTTGTACCTCTGCATCCAAGGATATTTCCTTCTCAAAAAGAAAGTTAATTTTTCTCTTTATCTTACATAGTTCAACCACTCGATCCTCCCAACTGAGTCCGTACTTTATCCAATGATGCAGGCTTGTACCTCTGCATCCAAGGATATTTCCTTCTCAAAAAGAAAGAAAGTTAATTTTTCTCTTTATCTTACCTAGTCCAACCACTCGATCCTCCCAACTGAGTCCGTACTTTATCCAATGATGCTGGCTTGTACCTCTGCATCCAAGGATATTTCCTTCTCAAAAAGAAAGTTAATTTTTCTTTTTATCTTACATAGTTCAACCACTCGATCCTCCCAACTGAGTCCGTACTTTATCCAATGATGCAGGCTTGTACCTCTGCATCCAAGGATATTTCCTTCTCAAAAAGAAAGAAAGTTAATTTTTCTCTTTATCTTACCTAGTCCAACCACTCGATCCTCCCAACTGAGTCCGTACTTTATCCAATGATGCAGGCTTGTACCTCTGCATCCAAGGATATTTCCTTCTCAAAAAGAAAGAAAGTTAATTTTTCTCTTTATCTTACCTAGTCCAACCACTCGATCCTCCCAACTGAGTCCGTACTTTATCCAATGATGCAGGCTTGTACCTCTGCATCCAAGGATATTTCCTTCTCAAAAAGAAAGAAAGTTAATTTTTCTCTTTATCTTACCTAGTCCAACCACTCGATCCTCCCAACTGAGTCCGTACTTTATCCAATGATGCAGGCTTGTACCTCTGCATCCAAGGATATTTCCTTCTCAAAAAGAAAGAAAGTTAATTTTTCTCTTTATCTTACCTAGTCCAACCACTCGATCCTCCCAACTGAGTCCGTACTTTATCCAATGATGCAGGCTTGTACCTCTGCATCCAAGGATATTTCCTTCTCAAAAAGAAAGAAAGTTAATTTTTCTCTTTATCTTACCTAGTCCAACCACTCGATCCTCCCAACTGAGTCCGTACTTTATCCAATGATGCAGGCTTGTACCTCTGCATCCAAGGATATTTCCTTCTCAAAAAGAAAGAAAGTTAATTTTTCTCTTTATCTTACCTAGTCCAACCACTCGATCCTCCCAACTGAGTCCGTACTTTATCCAATGATGCAGGCTTGTACCTCTGCATCCAAGGATATTTCCTTCTCAAAAAGAAAGAAAGTTAATTTTTCTCTTTATCTTACCTAGTCCAACCACTCGATCCTCCCAACTGAGTCCGTACTTTATCCAATGATGCAGGCTTGTACCTCTGCATCCAAGGATATTTCCTTCTCAAAAAGAAAGAAAGTTAATTTTTCTCTTTATCTTACCTAGTCCAACCACTCGATCCTCCCAAGTGAGTCCATACTTTATCCAATGATGCAGGCTTGTACCTCTGCATCCAAGGATATTTCCTTCTCAAAAAGAAAGTTAATTTTTCTCTTCATCTGCCATAGTCCAACCACTTGATCCTCCCAACTGAGTCCGTACTTTATCCAATGATGCAGGCTTGTACCTCTGCATCCAAGGATATTTCCTTCTCAAAAAGAAAGTTAATTTTTCTCTTCATCTTCCATAGTCCAACCACTTGATCCTCCCAACTGAGTCCGTACTTTATCCAATGATGCAGGCTTGTACCTCTGCATCCAAGGATATTTCCTTCTCAAAAAGAAAGAAAGTTAATTTTTCTCTTTATCTTACCTAGTCCAACCACTCGATCCTCCCAACTGAGTCCGTACTTTATCCAATGATGCAGGCTTGTACCTCTGCATCCAAGGATATTTCCTTCTCAAAAAGAAAGAAAGTTAATTTTTCTCTTTATCTTACCTAGTCCAACCACTCGATCCTCCCAACTGAGTCCGTACTTTATCCAATGATGCAGGCTTGTACCTCTGCATCCAAGGATATTTCCTTCTCAAAAAGAAAGTTAATTTTTCTCTTTATCTTACCTAGTCCAACCACTCGATCCTCCCAACTGAGTCCGTACTTTATCCAATGATGCAGGCTTGTACCTCTGCATCCAAGGATATTTCCTTCTCAAAAAGAAAGAAAGTTAATTTTTCTCTTTATCTTACCTAGTCCAACCACTCGATCCTCCCAACTGAGTCCGTACTTTATCCAATGATGCAGGCTTGTACCTCTGCATCCAAGGATATTTCCTTCTCAAAAAGAAAGTTAATTTTTCTCTTCATCTTCCATAGTCCAACCACTTGATCCTCCCAACTGAGTCCGTACTTTATCCAATGATGCAGGCTTGTACCTCTGCATCCAAGGATATTTCCTTCTCAAAAAGAAAGAAAGTTAATTTTTCTCTTTATCTTACCTAGTCCAACCACTCGATCCTCCCAACTGAGTCCGTACTTTATCCAATGATGCAGGCTTGTACCTCTGCATCCAAGGATATTTCCTTCTCAAAAAGAAAGAAAGTTAATTTTTCTCTTTATCTTACCTAGTCCAACCACTCGATCCTCCCAACTGAGTCCGTACTTTATCCAATGATGCAGGCTTGTACCTCTGCATCCAAGGATATTTCCTTCTCAAAAAGAAAGTTAATTTTTCTCTTCATCTTCCATAGTCCAACCACTTGATCCTCCCAACTGAGTCCGTACTTTATCCAATGATGCAGGCTTGTACCTCTGCATCCAAGGATATTTCCTTCTCAAAAAGAAAGTTAATTTTTCTCTTTATCTTACCTAGTCCAACCACTCGATCCTCCCAACTGAGTCCGTACTTTATCCAATGATGCAGGCTTGTACCTCTGCATCCAAGGATATTTCCTTCTCAAAAAGAAAGAAAGTTAATTTTTCTCTTTATCTTACCTAGTCCAACCACTCGATCCTCCCAACTGAGTCCGTACTTTATCCAATGATGCAGGCTTGTACCTCTGCATCCAAGGATATTTCCTTCTCAAAAAGAAAGTTAATTTTTCTCTTCATCTTCCATAGTCCAACCACTTGATCCTCCCAACTGAGTCCGTACTTTATCCAATGATGCAGGCTTGTACCTCTGCATCCAAGGATATTTCCTTCTCAAAAAGAAAGAAAGTTAATTTTTCTCTTTATCTTACCTAGTCCAACCACTCGATCCTCCCAACTGAGTCCGTACTTTATCCAATGATGCAGGCTTGTACCTCTGCATCCAAGGATATTTCCTTCTCAAAAAGAAAGAAAGTTAATTTTTCTCTTTATCTTACCTAGTCCAACCACTCGATCCTCCCAACTGAGTCCGTACTTTATCCAATGATGCAGGCTTGTACCTCTGCATCCAAGGATATTTCCTTCTCAAAAAGAAAGTTAATTTTTCTCTTTATCTTACATAGTTCAACCACTCGATCCTCCCAACTGAGTCCGTACTTTATCCAATGATGCAGGCTTGTACCTCTGCATCCAAGGATATTTCCTTCTCAAAAAGAAAGTTAATTTTTCTCTTCATCTTCCATAGTCCAACCACTTGATCCTCCCAACTGAGTCCGTACTTTATCCAATGATGCAGGCTTGTACCTCTGCATCCAAGGATATTTCCTTCTCAAAAAGAAAGAAAGTTAATTTTTCTCTTTATCTTACCTAGTCCAACCACTGGATCCTCCCAACTGAGTCCATACTTTATCCAATGATGCAGGCTTGTACCTCTGCATCCAAGGATATTTCCTTCTCAAAAAGAAAGAAAGTTAATTTTTCTCTTTATCTTACCTAGTCCAACCACTCGATCCTCCCAACTGAGTCCGTACTTTATCCAATGATGCAGACTTGTACCTCTGCATCCAAGGATATTTCCTTCTCAAAAAGAAAGAAAGTTAATTTTTCTCTTTATCTTACCTAGTCCAACCACTCGATCCTCCCAACTGAGTCCGTACTTTATCCAATGATGCAGGCTTGTACCTCTGCATCCAAGGATATTTCCTTCTCAAAAAGAAAGAAAGTTAATTTTTCTCTTTATCTTACCTAGTCCAACCACTCGATCCTCCCAACTGAGTCCGTACTTTATCCAATGATGCTGGCTTGTACCTCTGCATCCAAGGATATTTCCCTCTCAAAAAGAAAGAAAGTTAATTTTTCTCTTTATCTTACCTAGTCCAACCACTCGATCCTCCCAACTGAGTCCGTACTTTATCCAATGATGCAGGCTTGTACCTCTGCATCCAAGGATATTTCCTTCTCAAAAAGAAAGTTAATTTTTCTCTTTATCTTACATAGTTCAACCACTCGATCCTCCCAACTGAGTCCGTACTTTATCCAATGATGCAGGCTTGTACCTCTGCATCCAAGGATATTTCCTTCTCAAAAAGAAAGTTAATTTTTCTCTTTATCTTACATAGTTCAACCACTCGATCCTCCCAACTGAGTCCGTACTTTATCCAATGATGCAGGCTTGTACCTCTGCATCCAAGGATATTTCCTTCTCAAAAAGAAAGAAAGTTAATTTTTCTCTTTATCTTACCTAGTCCAACCACTCGATCCTCCCAACTGAGTCCGTACCTTATCCAATGATGCTGGCTTGTACCTCTGCATCCAAGGATATTTCCTTCTCAAAAAGAAAGAAAGTTAATTTTTCTCTTTATCTTACCTAGTCCAACCACTCGATCCTCCCAACTGAGTCCGTACTTTATCCAATGATGCTGGCTTGTACCTCTGCATCCAAGGATATTTCCTTCTCAAAAAGAAAGAAAGTTAATTTTTCTCTTTATCTTACCTAGTCCAACCACTCGATCCTCCCAACTGAGTCCGTACTTTATCCAATGATGCAGGCTTGTACCTCTGCATCCAAGGATATTTCCTTCTCAAAAAGAAAGAAAGTTAATTTTTCTCTTTATCTTACCTAGTCCAACCACTCGATCCTCCCAACTGAGTCCGTACTTTATCCAATGATGCAGGCTTGTACCTCTGCATCCAAGGATATTTCCTTCTCAAAAAGAAAGTTAATTTTTCTCTTTATCTTACATAGTTCAACCACTCGATCCTCCCAACTGAGTCCGTACTTTATCCAATGATGCAGGCTTGTACCTCTGCATCCAAGGATATTTCCTTCTCAAAAAGAAAGAAAGTTAATTTTTCTCTTTATCTTACCTAGTCCAACCACTCGATCCTCCCAACTGAGTCCGTACTTTATCCAATGATGCTGGCTTGTACCTCTGCATCCAAGGATATTTCCTTCTCAAAAAGAAAGAAAGTTAATTTTTCTCTTTATCTTACCTAGTCCAACCACTCGATCCTCCCAACTGAGTCCGTACTTTATCCAATGATGCAGGCTTGTACCTCTGCATCCAAGGATATTTCCTTCTCAAAAAGAAAGTTAATTTTTCTCTTTATCTTACATAGTTCAACCACTCGATCCTCCCAACTGAGTCCGTACTTTATCCAATGATGCAGGCTTGTACCTCTGCATCCAAGGATATTTCCTTCTCAAAAAGAAAGAAAGTTAATTTTTCTCTTTATCTTACCTAGTCCAACCACTCGATCCTCCCAACTGAGTCCGTACTTTATCCAATGATGCTGGCTTGTACCTCTGCATCCAAGGATATTTCCTTCTCAAAAAGAAAGTTAATTTTTCTTTTTATCTTACATAGTTCAACCACTCGATCCTCCCAACTGAGTCCGTACTTTATCCAATGATGCAGGCTTGTACCTCTGCATCCAAGGATATTTCCTTCTCAAAAAGAAAGAAAGTTAATTTTTCTCTTTATCTTACCTAGTCCAACCACTCGATCCTCCCAACTGAGTCCGTACTTTATCCAATGATGCAGGCTTGTACCTCTGCATCCAAGGATATTTCCTTCTCAAAAAGAAAGAAAGTTAATTTTTCTCTTTATCTTACCTAGTCCAACCACTCGATCCTCCCAACTGAGTCCGTACTTTATCCAATGATGCAGGCTTGTACCTCTGCATCCAAGGATATTTCCTTCTCAAAAAGAAAGAAAGTTAATTTTTCTCTTTATCTTACCTAGTCCAACCACTCGATCCTCCCAACTGAGTCCGTACTTTATCCAATGATGCAGGCTTGTACCTCTGCATCCAAGGATATTTCCTTCTCAAAAAGAAAGAAAGTTAATTTTTCTCTTTATCTTACCTAGTCCAACCACTCGATCCTCCCAACTGAGTCCGTACTTTATCCAATGATGCAGGCTTGTACCTCTGCATCCAAGGATATTTCCTTCTCAAAAAGAAAGAAAGTTAATTTTTCTCTTTATCTTACCTAGTCCAACCACTCGATCCTCCCAACTGAGTCCGTACTTTATCCAATGATGCAGGCTTGTACCTCTGCATCCAAGGATATTTCCTTCTCAAAAAGAAAGAAAGTTAATTTTTCTCTTTATCTTACCTAGTCCAACCACTCGATCCTCCCAACTGAGTCCGTACTTTATCCAATGATGCAGGCTTGTACCTCTGCATCCAAGGATATTTCCTTCTCAAAAAGAAAGAAAGTTAATTTTTCTCTTTATCTTACCTAGTCCAACCACTCGATCCTCCCAACTGAGTCCGTACTTTATCCAATGATGCAGGCTTGTACCTCTGCATCCAAGGATATTTCCTTCTCAAAAAGAAAGAAAGTTAATTTTTCTCTTTATCTTACCTAGTCCAACCACTCGATCCTCCCAACTGAGTCCGTACTTTATCCAATGATGCTGGCTTGTACCTCTGCATCCAAGGATATTTCCTTCTCAAAAAGAAAGAAAGTTAATTTTTCTCTTTATCTTACCTAGTCCAACCACTCGATCCTCCCAACTGAGTCCGTACTTTATCCAATGATGCTGGCTTGTACCTCTGCATCCAAGGATATTTCCTTCTCAAAAAGAAAGAAAGTTAATTTTTCTCTTTATCTTACCTAGTCCAACCACTCGATCCTCCCAACTGAGTCCGTACTTTATCCAATGATGCAGGCTTGTACCTCTGCATCCAAGGATATTTCCTTCTCAAAAAGAAAGTTAATTTTTCTCTTTATCTTACCTAGTCCAACCACTCGATCCTCCCAACTGAGTCCGTACTTTATCCAATGATGCTGGCTTGTACCTCTGCATCCAAGGATATTTCCTTCTCAAAAATAAAGAAAGTTAATTTTTCTCTTTATCTTACCTAGTCCAACCACTCGATCCTCCCAACTGAGTCCGTACTTTATCCAATGATGCAGGCTTGTACCTCTGCATCCAAGGATATTTCCTTCTTAAAAAGAAAGAAAGTTAATTTTTCTCTTTATCTTACCTAGTCCAACCACTCGATCCTCCCAACTGAGTCCGTACTTTATCCAATGATGCTGGCTTGTACCTCTGCATCCAAGGATATTTCCTTCTCAAAAAGAAAGAAAGTTAATTTTTCTCTTTATCTTACCTAGTCCAACCACTCGATCCTCCCAACTGAGTCCGTACTTTATCCAATGATGCAGGCTTGTACCTCTGCACCCAAGGATATTTCCTTCTCAAAAAGAAAGTTAATTTTTCTCTTTATCTTACCTAGTCCAACCACTCGATCCTCCCAACTGAGTCCGTACTTTATCCAATGATGCAGGCTTGTACCTCTGCATCCAAGGATATTTCCTTCTCAAAAAGAAAGTTAATTTTTCTCTTTATCTTACCTAGTCCAACCACTCGATCCTCCCAACTGAGTCCGTACTTTATCCAATGATGCAGGCTTGTACCTCTGCATCCAAGGATATTTCCTTCTCAAAAAGAAAGAAAGTTAATTTTTCTCTTTATCTTACCTAGTCCAACCACTCGATCCTCCCAACTGAGTCCGTACTTTATCCAATGATGCAGGCTTGTACCTCTGCATCCAAGGATATTTCCTTCTCAAAAAGAAAGAAAGTTAATTTTTCTCTTTATCTTACCTAGTCCAACCACTTGATCCTCCCAACTGAGTCCGTACTTTATCCAATGATGCTGGCTTGTACCTCTGCATCCAAGGATATTTCCTTCTCAAAAAGAAAGAAAGTTAATTTTTCTCTTTATCTTACCTAGTCCAACCACTCGATCCTCCCAACTGACTCCGTACTTTATCCAATGATGCAGGCTTGTACCTCTGCATCCAAGGATATTTCCTTCTCAAAAAGAAAGAAAGTTAATTTTTCTCTTTATCTTACCTAGTCCAACCACTTGATCCTCCCAACTGAGTCCGTACTTTATCCAATGATGCAGGCTTGTACCTCTGCATCCAAGGATATTTCCTTCTCAAAAAGAAAGTTAATTTTTCTCTTTATCTTACATAGTTCAACCACTCAATCCTCCCAACTGAGTCCGTACTTTATCCAATGATGCAGGCTTGTACCTCTGCATCCAAGGATATTTCCTCCTCAAAAAGAAAGAAAGTTAATTTTTCTCTTTATCTTACCTAGTCCAACCACTCGATCCTCCCAACTGAGTCCGTACTTTATCCAATGATGCAGGCTTGTACCTCTGCATCCAAGGATATTTCCTTCTCAAAAAGAAAGAAAGTTAATTTTTCTCTTTATCTTACCTAGTCCAACCACTCGATCCTCCCAACTGAGTCCGTACTTTATCCAATGATGCAGGCTTGTACCTCTGCATCCAAGGATATTTCCTTCTCAAAAAGAAAGAAAGTTAATTTTTCTCTTTATCTTACCTAGTCCAACCACTCGATCCTCCCAATTGAGTCCGTACTTTATCCAATGATGCAGGCTTGTACCTCTGCATCCAAGGATATTTCCTTCTCAAAAAGAAAGAAAGTTAATTTTTCTCTTTATCTTACCTAGTCCAACCACTCGATCCTCCCAACTGAGTCCGTACTTTATCCAATGATGCAGGCTTGTACCTCTGCATCCAAGGATATTTCCTTCTCAAAAAGAAAGAAAGTTAATTTTTCTCTTTATCTTACCTAGTCCAACCACTCGATCCTCCCAACTGAGTCCGTACTTTATCCAATGATGCAGGCTTGTACCTCTGCATCCAAGGATATTTCCTTCTCAAAAAGAAAGAAAGTTAATTTTTCTCTTTATCTTACCTAGTCCAACCACTCGATCCTCCCAACTGAGTCCGTACTTTATCCAATGATGCTGGCTTGTACCTCTGCATCCAAGGATATTTCCTTCTCAAAAAGAAAGAAAGTTAATTTTTCTCTTTATCTTACCTAGTCCAACCACTCGATCCTCCCAACTGAGTCCGTACTTTATCCAATGATGCAGGCTTGTACCTCTGCATCCAAGGATATTTCCTTCTCAAAAAGAAAGTTAATTTTTCTCTTTATCTTACCTAGTCCAACCACTCGATCCTCCCAACTGAGTCCGTACTTTATCCAATGATGCTGGCTTGTACCTCTGCATCCAAGGATATTTCCTTCTCAAAAATAAAGAAAGTTAATTTTTCTCTTTATCTTACCTAGTCCAACCACTCGATCCTCCCAACTGAGTCCGTACTTTATCCAATGATGCAGGCTTGTACCTCTGCATCCAAGGATATTTCCTTCTCAAAAAGAAAGAAAGTTAATTTTTCTCTTTATCTTACCTAGTCCAACCACTCGATCCTCCCAACTGAGTCCGTACTTTATCCAATGATGCTGGCTTGTACCTCTGCATCCAAGGATATTTCCTTCTCAAAAAGAAAGAAAGTTAATTTTTCTCTTTATCTTACCTAGTCCAACCACTCGATCCTCCCAACTGAGTCCGTACTTTATCCAATGATGCAGGCTTGTACTTCTGCACCCAAGGATATTTCCTTCTCAAAAAGAAAGTTAATTTTTCTCTTTATCTTACCTAGTCCAACCACTCGATCCTCCCAACTGAGTCCGTACTTTATCCAATGATGCAGGCTTGTACCTCTGCATCCAAGGATATTTCCTTCTCAAAAAGAAAGTTAATTTTTCTCTTTATCTTACCTAGTCCAACCACTCGATCCTCCCAACTGAGTCCGTACTTTATCCAATGATGCAGGCTTGTACCTCTGCATCCAAGGATATTTCCTTCTCAAAAAGAAAGAAAGTTAATTTTTCTCTTTATCTTACCTAGTCCAACCACTCGATCCTCCCAACTGAGTCCGTACTTTATCCAATGATGCAGGCTTGTACCTCTGCATCCAAGGATATTTCCTTCTCAAAAAGAAAGAAAGTTAATTTTTCTCTTTATCTTACCTAGTCCAACCACTTGATCCTCCCAACTGAGTCCGTACTTTATCCAATGATGCTGGCTTGTACCTCTGCATCCAAGGATATTTCCTTCTCAAAAAGAAAGAAAGTTAATTTTTCTCTTTATCTTACCTAGTCCAACCACTCGATCCTCCCATCTGAGTCCGTACTTTATCCAATGATGCAGGCTTGTACCTCTGCATCCAAGGATATTTCCTTCTCAAAAAGAAAGTTAATTTTTCTCTTTATCTTACCTAGTCCAACCACTCGATCCTCCCAACTGAGTCCGTACTTTATCCAATGATGCAGGCTTGTACCTCTGCATCCAAGGATATTTCCTTCTCAAAAAGAAAGTTAATTTTTCTCTTTATCTTACCTAGTCCAACCACTCGATCCTCCCAACTGAGTCCGTACTTTATCCAATGATGCAGGCTTGTACCTCTGCATCCAAGGATATTTCCTTCTCAAAAAGAAAGAAAGTTAATTTTTCTCTTTATCTTACCTAGTCCAACCACTCGATCCTCCCAACTGAGTCCGTACTTTATCCAATGATGCTGGCTTGTACCTCTGCATCCAAGGATATTTCCTTCTCAAAAAGAAAGAAAGTTAATTTTTCTCTTTATCTTACCTAGTCCAACCACTCGATCCTCCCAACTGAGTCCGTACTTTATCCAATGATGCAGGCTTGTACCTCTGCATCCAAGGATATTTCCTTCTCAAAAAGAAAGTTAATTTTTCTCTTTATCTTACCTAGTCCAACCACTCTATCCTCCCAACTGAGTCCGTACTTTATCCAATGATGCTGGCTTGTACCTCTGCATCCAAGGATATTTCCTTCTCAAAAAGAAAGAAAGTTAATTTTTCTCTTTATCTTACCTAGTACAACCACTCGATCCGCCCAACTGAGTCCGTACTTTATCCAATGATGCAGGCTTGTACCTCTGCATCCAAGGATATTTCCTTCTCAAAAAGAAAGTTAATTTTTCTCTTTATCTTACCTAGTCCAACCACTCGATCCTCCTAACTGAGTCCGTACTTTATCCAATGATGCAGGCTTGTACCTCTGCATCCAAGGATATTTCCTTCTCAAAAAGAAAGAAAGTTAATTTTTCTCTTTATCTTACCTAGTCCAACCACTCGATCCTCCCAACTGAGTCCGTACTTTATCCAATGATGCAGGCTTGTACCTCTGCATCCAAGGATATTTCCTTCTCAAAAAGAAAGAAAGTTAATTTTTCTCTTTATCTTACCTAGTCCAACCACTCGATCCTCCCAACTGAGTCCGTACCTTATCCAATGATGCAGGCTTGTACCTCTGCATCCAAGGATATTTCCTTCTCAAAAAGAAAGAAAGTTAATTTTTCTCTTTATCTTACCTAGTCCAACCACTCGATCCTCCCAACTGAGTCCGTACTTTATCCAATGATGCAGGCTTGTACCTCTGCATCCAAGGATATTTCCTTCTCAAAAAGAAAGTTAATTTTTCTCTTTATCTTACATAGTTCAACCACTCGATCCTCCCAACTGAGTCCGTATTTTATCCAATGATGCAGGCTTGTACCTCTGCATCCAAGGATATTTCCTTCTCAAAAAGAAAGAAAGTTAATTTTTCTCTTTATCTTACCTAGTCCAACCACTCGATCCTCCCAACTGAGTCCGTACTTTATCCAATGATGCAGGCTTGTACCTCTGCATCCAAGGATATTTCCTTTTCAAAAAGAAAGAAAGTTAATTTTTCTCTTTATCTTACCTAGTCCAACCACTCGATCCTCCCAACTGAGTCCGTACTTTATCCAATGATGCTGGCTTGTACCTCTGCATCCAAGGATATTTCCTTCTCAAAAAGAAAGAAAGTTAATTTTTCTCTTTATCTTACCTAGTCCAACCACTCGATCCTCCCAACTGAGTCCGTACTTTATCCAATGATGCAGGCTTGTACATCTGCATCCAAGGATATTTCCTTCTCAAAAAGAAAGAAAGTTAATTTTTCTCTTTTTCTTACCTAGTCCAACCACTCGATCCTCCCAACTGAGTCCGTACTTTATCCAATGATGCAGGCTTGTACCTCTGCATCCAAGGATATTTCCTTCTCAAAAAGAAAGAAAGTTAATTTTTCTCTTTATCTTACCTAGTCCAACCACTCGATCCTCCCAACTGAGTCCGTACTTTATCCAATGATGCAGGCTTGTACCTCTGCATCCAAGGATATTTCCTTCTCAAAAAGAAAGAAAGTTAATTTTTCTCTTTATCTTACCTAGTCCAACCACTCGATCCTCCCAACTGAGTCCGTACTTTATCCAATGATGAAGGCTTGTACCTCTGCATCCAAGGATATTTCCTTCTCAAAAAGAAAGTTAATTTTTCTCTTCATCTTCCATAGTCCAACCACTTGATCCTCCCAACTGAGTCCGTACTTTATCCAATGATGCAGGCTTGTACCTCTGCATCCAAGGATATTTCCTTCTCAAAAAGAAAGAAAGTTAATTTTTCTCTTTATCTTACCTAGTCCAACCACTCGATCCTCCCAACTGAGTCCGTACTTTATCCAATGATGCAGGCTTGTACCTCTGCATCCAAGGATATTTCCTTCTCAAAAAGAAAGAAAGTTAATTTTTCTCTTTATCTTACCTAGTCCAACCACTCGATCCTCCCAACTGAGTCCGTACTTTATCCAATGATGCAGGCTTGTACCTCTGCATCCAAGGATATTTCCTCCTCAGTAAAAAAAAAAAATCCTTTTTCTCTTCATCTTTCATAGTCCAACCACTCGATCCTCCCAACTGAGTCCGTACTTTATCCAATGATGCAGGCTTGTACCTCTGCATCCAAGGATATTTCCTTCTCAAAAAAGAAAAAAAAATTCTTTTATTCAATTTATTGTTCGTTGCTGCTGTTTCTCTTCCTCTTGTTGTTTCTACTGCTTCCTTTTTTCTGATTTTGCAGATTTTAATTTTTTTTTATTTAATAGATTTTTTATTTATTGCAGATTCTATATTTTTTTTATCTTTTTAGATTTATTTTATTTATTTCTGCTTCTGCTTCACCTCCTGCTTCTCCTCCTCCTTTCGTTGCAGTTCCTCCTTTTTTTCTTTTGGACTTTATAGTTTTTATACTTTGTGGGGATTTTATTTTTTTTCATTTTTTTTACTTTTGGATTTTATAGTTTTTATTTGTTTATTTATTTATCTTTTTTTTATATTTTGCTAATGCTGCTCTTCCTCCGGCTTCTCCTCCTCCATTTGTTGCTGCTGCTTTTCATCCTGCTTCTCCTCCTTCTCTTGTTGCTGTTGTTTCTTTTTTTTTTCTTTTTCTCTGGGATTTTGTAGATTTTACATTTTTGGGGGATTTTTTTTTTTTTTTTTTTTTTTTTTTTTTTTTTTTTTAATCGTTATGCTGCTCCTGCTTCTCCTCCGGCCTCTCTTCCTCTTGTTGCTGCTGCATTTTTTTTTTATGTATATTGTGGTTTTTATATTTTGAGGGGGATTTTTAAAATTTTCTCTTCTGCTGTTTCTTATCCTCCTGCTTCTCCTCAAAGGATCAGCTTCTTCCCCCAGCCTAACTTCTTTGGATCCCCTATTAGGACCTGCCTCCTCCCCTCTGCATAGCCAGTCTTCTAGATTATTCCATCAGAGCCACCCGAGGGTTAGTATCCAAAAGAATAGATCTAGATACCTGACTGTTTGTTCACCTGACGAAGCCCTTGTACAACTACACCAGAGAACATAGCATACTAGAAAAAGACAAGGTTTTCCCCTCTGTAGAGAAAAGCCATGTCCTTCAAGCCGGGTAGTTGAGTCAAGCATCCCATTAACACTTCCTGGGAAAAAATCCCCTTTATATCCATCTTTCATAGTTCATCCACTTGATCCTTCCAACTAAGGCAATTCTTTACCAAATGATGTAGAGCTTGCTTGTACCATCTGTATCAAAGGATATTTTCTCCTAATTAAAATGTCCCTTTCTGCTCCTCTCATATTCTGTCTACCTGGTCCTTCTAATGGCTCTTACATTAAAACTTGCTTACTTACAAAAGTAAACTAAAACTAATACTTTCCTCAAAAACTCTACTGAAACTTATTCCAAGAATATTTTCCACATGCATTTTTTTTTTTTTTTTGCTTTTATGTTTTTACTTTTTTTTATTTTTTGTTTTTTTTATATTTTTTTGAGATTTTCTATCTTTTTTTATAATTCAGGAAGGATTTTATTTATTTACGTGCGAAAAATTTGCCAAATGCAGCGAACATATCTTTAAATGCTGTTTTCTTTTGCTTTCGAGGACTTCCATGCTTTTGCTTCCGCTGATTATAGTATGCTTTTGCTGGGTTATAGTAGTAACGGTACTGCTGACGTTGGTCCCTCTGCCCTGGCTGTTGCCATGGGCATGGTGGTTGAATCTCTGCGTCGTATTCATTTCTGCTTTGTTCATCCATCAGAACAGTTTTAGCATTAACCACTTTTTTAAACTTCCCCTCTAATGCCTCCTGTATGAATTCCGGTTTGTCTTCGTGTCTGTCCGGATGTAACTTGAAGGCCAAGCCTTTGAAGACATTTAAAATTTCTGCCCTTGTGGCCGTCTGACCCACACCCAAAACCTCATAATGGCTTTGGCTTTCCCATTTCTTCTTTAGCGCCTTAGCATCTTCTATGAAGTTCAAACATTCCTCAGATCCCTTTACCGTTTTAACAGCTTCGAAGTCCTTCATGGGAGCGTCGAAAAGGCCAAGTTTGAGAAGGTATTTTCCTCGTACCATGTAGGCTCGGCATCCTTGAAGACCTTTCTCAATGGCTTGGCAACATCATCATCAATTACGGGGTGTTCGATGTCGAACGGCCGTGGCCCTCTGCACAAAACTTCTCCATTCATTCCGGTCTTGAGCCTTCCTTTCCAACTCCACCATCGTTAGCCCGCACATCTCCTTGATATTGTCACTTAATCTAGTTTTAGGCCTTCCTCTCGTTCTTGTACCATAGACTGATCCAATTAGTAGCGTTCTTTCCAGAGTATTGTGTTTCCGAACCTGGTGTCCAATAAAAGTTAGTTTTCTTTCATCCAAAATGTCAAGTAATCTTTTTTCGATATTGATCTTTTGTAGAACTTCCACGTTAGTCTTTTTCTCAATCCAGCTTATCCTAAGGACTCTTCTGTAACACCATAGTTCAAAACTTTCTAATCTTTTCCGATCTGTAGCTTTTAAAACCCAACATTCTGAGCCGCCCTCTTCTGGCTTGGCAACAGTTCAATATAATATCAGTGTCAACAGGGTTTCCAGAGGCTGCGTTCGCTTCAGCTCGAAGGAGATGCAGAAGAGTATTTTCAGTTTTTAGAATTTCCAGGAATTTTTCTTGGTCTTTTATCTGAAAATGTTTATGGATGCAGTCATTTTCGAGTTCTTCTATTTTCTTATTATGGATTTTCTTAAATTCTTCTATTTCCTCCATTTCCGTTTTAAGAATTTCCAGTTTCTTCTCCTGTTCCTTCATCTGAAGATCTTTTTGGAAGCAGTTGTTTTGCATTTTTT
>NC_090746.1:59342602-59350102 GCF_036898095.1 Palaemon carinicauda
AGGCCTTTCCCTAATTCATGTATGTCGTGCAAGCAGCCGTGGTGGCCTAAGGCCGGGTTAGGCAGTACTGACCACTAACTGTGACATTGTAATATCAGTGTGAAATTTAGCACAAAGTAGAAATGCTTGTATTGTTGATATTCAGAAGGTTCAATATCGGGCAGAAACGTATATGATAGTGTGGAATTGTAAGTAAGAGACCTGCTACTTTGTTGTATCTATTCTTAAAACTTTCATACCTCAGAAAATGTATTGCTGATTATGGTTTATACTGTTCTCAATTTTGAACATCATAATGGAAGGTATTAGTGATGTCTACGTGCTTTTCTTGGGGGCGTGTCCAGTATTGTTATTACTATTATTGTTATTATTGTTGTATTTATTATTATTCTGTTACTAATCTTATTAAATATTAATAAATCACCCGGTCCTTCTCCCTTGTATAAAAGAACATATTTAATTTCTTTATATAGCAATACATAAAGATGTGTTCTCAAATAAATATTAGAATAATTTGATGACAAAATTAATATTTGCTTCCATGGTGGTATGACTTCCGTTGATCCCGCTTTGAATTATTCAAAAATCGATAGTTTTGCCAAAATAACCAAAGGAAATAATAATTTTACGATATCATTGATGTTTAAAATGATCGTGTATAATATCGACAAACTATATGACAAAGTCATAGATATAGAAATGGGCGTGACTACATTCTATAATAACCGGTCAAAGAAATATAAAACTTTCCAATTATCTGTGTTTTATAGCATAAGAATGCGCGTATATCTTATTAGATAATTTATTGATGAAATACCACGCCGTCTTTTAAAGCCCTTGTCATTTCCTAAATATTTCAGGTACTTGTAACCCCATACATCAAGTCTGTTTTCAATGATGAACGATAATTTATGTAATTACGTATACTCGTGGATACATGATCTGTTGATCAATTTTATTCCGAGCGTTTTATTGCCCGGAATGTCTGTGTGCACAGAACACTGGGTCATTTGTCAGTGCCAAGTCTCCCCTGGCAAATGCAAACCGCAAAATGCTCGATGTGTCACACAACAATGCCACCGCCTTGTGAATTATTGCGAATATGAAATATTTGCATGGTCGTTTCGCTTGGCGTCAAAGACTCGACTATTATCTGAAAACATAAAGGCCGATAGTATTATTCAACATATACCGCCTTATTATTTCGAGGCAATTGTCTTTATTGTTATTTTTTTCTATTTCGAAAGGATGGAGGATGTAGCATTTTGGATAAATTGATTCTGCAAAGCGATAGAATGTCAATATTGTCCTTCTATTATTCTTTTAAAAACTATTGAAGGCCATTTTATTTTCTTCGGGAGAAATAATTAGATATCGGCCATCTATTTCGATCGCATTTTTTTAATTTCAATAATTTTTTTTTAACTGTCTCCTTGGAAAGTTTTATGAAATCTGCATAGCCAAGTTAGTTATGCCCGTCTTTTTAATGCTGCATCTTCATAACTTATCACTCATTTTGATCTCTTAACATGTTCACTGAGTGTCAAGGGTCAGCGGCCAATCTAAGACCATTTATCCATTAGGGAAATCGTTTCATTCTCTTTTTTCTTTTTAAATTTTTCTCATCGTTTTAGGTTCTCCAAAGAATATGCAGTGTCCTCCAGCAGTCACCAGATTTATAACTAGGTGATTTAGGATGATATACGTCATATTATAATTGTTAAATGGTGCAATTTTCAATTTAACTTTCCTGTGCCTCTCTGGTACCGAACTACTACGCCCTTCCCCCACCTCTACCCCTACCTCTCTCCCACTTTTTCTCCTACCTCTCCCCCGCCTCGCCTCCTACCTCTCTCCCGCCTCTCCTTCTACCTCACCTCCTACCCCTCTCCCACCTTTGATCCTACCTCTCCTCCCATTTCTCTCCGGCCTCTCTTCCTACCTCTCTTCCGCCTTTCCTCCTACTTCTCTCCCGCCTTTCCTCTTGCCTCTCTTCCTACCTCTTATTCGCCTTTCCTCCTACCTCTCACCCACCTTTCGCCTTCTACCTCTGGCCCATTTGCCTTCTACCTCTGGCCAACCTTTCGCCTCTTACCTCTCGCCCACCTCTCGCCCACCTTTCGCCTCCTACCTCTCGCCCATCATTCGCCTCCTACCTCTCGCCCATCATTCGCCTCCTACCTCTCGCCCACCTTTCGCCTCCTACCTCTCGCCCATCATTCGCCTCCTACCTCTCGCCCACCTTTCGCCTCCTACCTCTCGCCCACCTTTCGCCTCCTACCTCTCGCCCACCTTTCGCCTTCTACCTCTGGCCCATTTGCCTTCTACCTCTGGCCCACCTTTCGCCTCCTACCTCTGGCCCACCTTTCGCCTTCTACCTCTCGCCCACCTTTCGCCTTCTACCTCTCCCCCACCTTTCGCCTTCTACCTCTCACCCACCATTCGCCTCCTACCTCTCGCCCACCTTTCGCCTCCTACCTCTCGCCCACCTTTCGCCTACTACCTCTGGCCCACCTTTCGCCTACTACCTCTGGCCCATTTGCCTTCTACCTCTGGCCCACCTTTCGCCTTCTACCTCTGGCCCACCTTTCGCCTCCTACCTCACGCCCACCTTTCGCCTCCTACCTCTCGCCCACCATTCGCCTCCTACCTCTCGCCCACCTTTCGCCTCCTACCTCTCGCCCACCTTTCGCCTACTACCTCTGGCCCATTTGCCTTCTACCTCTGGCCCACCTTTCGCCTTCTACCTCTGGCCCACCTTTCGCCTTTTACCTCTCGCCCACCTTTCGCCTCCTACCTCTCGCCCACCTTTCGCCTCCTACCTCTCGCCCACCTTTCACCTCCTACCTTTCGCCCACCTTTTGCCTCCTACCTTTCGCCTCCCACCTTTCGCCTCCTACCTCTCGCCCACCTTTCGCCTTCTACCTCTGGCCCATTTGCCTCCTACATCTGGCCCACCTTTTACCTTCTACCTCTGGCCCACCTTTCGCCTTCTACCGCTGGCCCACCTTTCGCCTCCTACCTCTCGCCTACCTTTCGCCTCCTACTTTTCGCCCACCTTTCGCCTCCTACCTCTGGCCCACCTTTCGCCTCCTACCTCTCTCCCACCTTTCGCCTCCTACCTCTCTCCCACCTTTCGCCTCCTACCCCTAGCCCACCTTTCACCTTCTACCTCTGGCCCACCTTTCGCCTCCTACCTGTCGCCCACCTTTCGCCTCCTACCTGTCGCCCACCTTTCGCCTCCTACCTCTCTCCCACCTCTATCCCGCCTATCCTCCTACCTTTCTTCCTACCTCTCTCCCACCTGTCCTCTTGCTTCTCCTACCTTTCCCCCTACTTTTTTCTCACCTTTCCTTTTACCTCTCCCACCTTTCCTCCTACTTTTTTCCCACCTTTCCTTTTACCTCTCACCTTTCCTCCTACTTTTTTCCCACCTTTCCTTTTACCTCTCACCTTTCCTCCTACTTTTTCCCACCTTTCCTTTTATCTCCTTTCCTTTTACCTCTCCCACCTTTCCTCCTACTTTTTCCCACCTTTCCTTTTACCTCTCCCACCTTTCCTCCTACTTTTTCCCACCTTTCCTCTTACCTCTCCCACCTTTCCTCCTACTTTTTTTTTTTACCTTTCCTCTTACTCCTACCACCTTTCCTCCTGCCTATCCCACCTTTCCTCCTGCCTATCCCACCTACCCTCCTACCTTTTCTCTTACTTATCTCCCACCTTTTCTCTTACCTATCTCTCACCTTTCCTCTTACATTTCTCCCACCTATCCTCCTACGGCTCTCCTACCTCTCTCCCACCTCTCATATCTTTCCTCCTACCTCTCTCCCACATGTATCCCACCTCCCATCTTTCCTCCTACCTCTCCCTACCTCTCTCCCACCTCTCCCCGTACCATTTTCCTGATCATCATTCAGTGTTCAAATAATGTAAGAATAATTGAATAACATATTAGAAACATTACGGTTGTACATAATTATCTGGATGATTATTTTGTAAAAAAAAATGTAACTCTGCTATTACCTGGATTGACTACTTTAACTATTGTAATCTACGCAACGTGTAACTTTTGAAAATGCGAAACATAATAAACAGAGGAGCAAGATTGATGGAAGGTATCCCACCCCGAGAAACGATTACCCCTATACTAATTCAAATACACTGGTTGCCTATTAAAGCCTGAATAGAGTTTAAGAATGTGAAATGACTCCAAGTTATCAGAACCGGACGTCTTAAATATCTAAGAGAATTTCTACCCATCGTGTAGCCAACAAATCATATCGACACGAGAATAGTTAGATAGTTTTAAAGTTTTTGGAGCCAAGATGTGCTGTATTTCTACTGTAGGTTCTAGAACATTCAAATATGCGGTCCCGAGACTACAGTGTATAACATGCTCCATCTTGACATCAGAGGGACTGTAGATAATACCCTCAAGAAGTTGTAGACTTTCTTGTTTTTTAAGTGCTTCTAAAATGTGAATATGACTATTAACGCGGAATAAGCTGTTGTGATACTCTTAAATACCTAGTAATGTATACGACAAACATATTTTGTAGGTTCAGTAGGGCATAGGGTTTCCATGCATGGCAGGGGAAGGTAAACAACTATTCAAGTAAATTATTATAATCATCATCATGTAGTATTTAAGACTCCATTACATAACTTTATGCCAGTTAGGAAAACACACCCCAATCTAGACCAATTTTTATCTCCACTCCAAGATATTGTCTATCAGAAGTTGCAAACATTTCGGTTATTTTGCATAGTTGGCTTTTATTTTATTCTTCACGGTGGTTTAGTTTTGGTTCAATTGTTTCCCTTCTCTCTCTCTCTCTCTCTCTCTCTCTCTCTCTCTCTCTCTCTCTCTCTCTCTCTCTCTCTCTCTCTCTTGTACGTGAAACAAGTTTTACACTTTTTTTCATCTCTAGCGTGTAACTCTTCTACACTTATAAAGAACTGGAACTTTAGAATTACTGTAAAATATTTCCATACTTTAAAAAAAAAACAAGCTTTGGTTATATAATGTACAGTTCCATACATCAGATAACATGAAAAAAAAACAATGTTTGAATTCCAGTAGGATTATAATGGACTGTAGATTCTGTACAGGACTCGAGAAAAGCTAAAAATCTGGGGGCGTGAAAAAATAAATCGATAATTGAAGGCTCGGGAAAGTGTTATTCTTCATCGTGAACGAGTCGTTTTGGTTGTGTCAAGTCGGGCAAAAACAGTAGGAACGGATATGCAGTTTGCCTTCAATTACACGAGAGAGAGAGAGAGAGAGAGAGAGAGAGAGAGAGAGAGAGAGAGAGAGAGAGAGAGAGAGAGAGAGAGAGAATGGTAGCTGATTTGTAACGATATGATAAGATTTTTATATTGATTTGGATAATGTTTTTGAAGATAGAATAGGAAGGTGTTGGAGATCGGGAAGAGGAAACTTGGCTTTAAGATTAAAGCATTTTTCGTTTGATTAGTCAGTAGTAAAAATTGGAAGTCAGATAAGATAAATCAATTCGGTAACGTTTAAGAAACTGCTAACTGAAAAGGAAAATCCTTGTCAAATTAAATTTCTGTGCTGAATTTTTTTGCGTTTAGAAGAAATTGATGTTGACGTTAAGTTATCGCGTGTTTTTTTCTTCTTCTTCTTCTTTCCTTCTCTTCTCCTTCGCTGAAAGACTCCCCGAAGAAGAACATAAATTCCCACCTAAACGACGTTCGTGTCTCTGGCCATTAAGAAACTCCGTCCCGTCCATGGCAATGTATCTTCAAACGGATCCAGGGTGTTACTTCAACCCAGGGACTTGTGGGAAGAAAATGCTTTAGTCCATTTGTAATACATTTAATCGTAAAAGTAGAACCCAGATGTTCTTGCGTGTCTTTCCTCTCTTGTATGATAGGGAAATGCTATACTTGATTGTGACAAATGAATTGTTCAAATTGTTCAGTTGGATGAGTTTTCGTTCAATTTCTCCATTAAGAAAATAATGTCATTTCGAAGAAATTCAATGTTTAAAATGATAAGTAAAATTTCTTGATTTTGCTTTGGTTGATGATGTTGATATCGAAACAACATAGCAGTATCATGTAACTTAAATTTTTTAAACAATTCTTATGTTCACTGAAACAGTACTTTAATTATTGAGGTATACAGGGAATTTGATGATAGCTTATAATAGCTTGATAGCTCACCGAATTAAAGTCAGCGGTAGGTTTGATGGCTCACTGATAGATCTGATAGCTCATCAAAGTCATACGATAGATTTGACAGTTCATTAACATCCATTAGTAGATTTTAAATCCCATTATTGCCAGAAGATAGTTCTGATAGCTCATCAGATAACAAATAATAGGTATTTATTCATGGAAATCGTATTTCATGAAGTAGCTTATAGAAATAAAGTCATAGCTTTGAATATTCGTGGATAGGTAACTGAAGTCAGATGATATCGTTTAACTGTTTATCGAAATCATGCTATAGATTTAATAACTTAGTGAAGTCAAATTGTCTTTGATGTCAGGAAATACATTTGATGGCTCACTGAAGTAAATGATAACTCAGTGAAGTCTTAAGATAACTTTGATAGCTTATTGAGGTCAAGTGATGACTCATTGAGGTCAAGTGATGGCTCATTGAGGTCAAGTGATGGCACATTGAGGTCAAATGATAGCTTAGATGGCTCATCAAGGTCAAGTAATAGCTTAAATAGCTCATTGGAGTTAAGTGATACCTTTGATAGTTTATTAAGGTCAAGTGATAGCTTTAATAGCTCATTGAGGTCAAATGATAGATTAGAGATCTCAATGAAATCAAATCATAGTTTTGATAGCACATTAAGGTCAAATAACGTGATTCATTGAAATCAAAACATAGAATTGATAGCCTATGGAGATCCGGAAAGTTTTGATGGATCATAAAGTAATTGATGTAAAGTAATTGCTCATCAGAGTAATAGCTTATTAAAACTAAGTACAGTAATAGCTTACCGAAGTTGAGTAATTCATGACTTAAATCATGCATTAATTGTTATGGCTCATTGAGTTAATGTGGTAACTGATAACTTGTTGGGGTCAAAAGATGCCTTTTTATAATTCATTGACGTCTGATGATAGCTTTGATAGCTCTGGAAGACACGTGATACCACTGATAGCGCATTGAAAGCAGATGTTAGATTTATTAACTCAAGTCATGTGATATATTTGATAGTGTATACCTTTTTTTGAGTCTGCAATGAATTATATCATGTGATGTCAATACTTTAGTAGAACTTCACATTGAAAAGTAACTGGTATTGTAGGTAATAATCATCGGTTTTATTAGATATTGTACTGTACATTACGGTATGTACTTTTTTTAAACTATTGGAATTTAGATAGACGTCTGGTTAGCAAAACAGAGAGAGAGAGAGAGAGAGAGAGAGAGAGAGAGAGAGAGAGAGAGAGAGAGAGAGAGAGAGAGAGAGAGAGAGAGAGCGGTGGTTAAAGACGAGACAACACAGG
>NC_090746.1:59357602-59372602 GCF_036898095.1 Palaemon carinicauda
TATTTCAGTTAAACTAAGAGTTATTTGAATTGATACATTTGTGTTATAAAATTACTAGCGAGTTTCTTTAGATCGCTGTATGTATCCAAAGGATTTATTCTGATTTATATTAAGATTTATGCAAAAATAAGTTGGATCCCTCAAGAAATGGACTGCCATCGGGTATTTGAGAAGTTTAACTGTTAAATAGTTTATATAAAATGCAATTTAGTCTTTTAAGCCAACTTCTTGGAATATTGCAATCACAGTTGAAATAAATAATTGTAGCAGTTACATTTAATTAAGAAATACTTGCAACGCTCCTCATAGGCCGATATAAGGATTTCGCGGTATTTTGAAAGCGATTCTTTAATTGACCTAGCGTGTTTTCAAAAGTATGCCGGCTATTGCTGCTTTCTGAGATTATAACTAGATTCTATAATTTCATTTTTGTGGTTCCCCTCCTCTCATTCCTCGTCTAACTATATCTTCATGGTATACCGTTAGTCGGATTTAATCTGCATCCTTTTGCCTTTCTTGTACATCAAACTTATTTGTCATGACATTTATTCCACTTAATCTGAACATAATCATAACTGGGAAAAGTGGGAAATAATGGTACCTTTATAATCATCTCGGTAATAGCATCAACAAGCTTTTCTTTCAAACGCTGTACCGGCAAGGACTATCCAATACATATAATCGTTACCATTTATTCTAAGTAATCTCGTAGAAAGACTTGTAAACAAATATTTAGATGAGCATTGTTTCAGTTTAGTTTATATGTTAATGTCATCATTTTGGGATTATTAGTCGGTCGGTTAATTACTTATGTTAAAAGGGGAATAAAGTGTGTGGCTTAACTCCAAAATGTATAATAAACTCTCCTTGTATGAAGGTTATAGGAAACAGAGAAGAATCCTTGTATTTCTGGTCTCCACACAGGAAATTGATAAAATTACCTTGGCTTGTGGGTGTCGAAAACCAACTAGAGAGTGGTATGGACCCCCATTTCAACTTACTGGTTCAGTGATTCAAATACTGTATTAAAAAAAAAAAAAGTTGCAATCTATCTAGGCGAAATAAGCAACTCCCTACTTGTGACGTCCTGGCGTGTGTGCTCCTTATAATTGACGTTTGTTTTGCTCCCGTCAGACTGCATTCCGAAAATAATTGTGTAGTCTACTGAAGTTTTTGTTGAATAACACAAGTCGTGCTTGCGCTGAGCGGGAACTCTCGTGAGTGGTGTAATCATACCATGAAGTCATAAGAAGGGCGTGGCCTATTTTGCCTGGATAGACCTCGGCGACTATAGTAGTATTGAAGCAGCGTAGCACCTTTGTGGGTCGTGTCTTTCATGTAATATATATTTAATTCTAATATACATTAATCTTCTCGACTTCGATCTTCTTCCTTTTGATTGTTTGTATTCGTGGAAAATTTAATAATCATTCCTCTTGATTATTTGTAGCTGCCTTTGATCGATAACCCCTGGGGACCGCCGTCGTTATCCCCCCTGTTATATTAAAGAGCACAATGTCTGGCTATATATATATATATATATATATATATATATATATATATTATATATATATATACATACACACATATATATACACACATATATATACACGCACATATATATACACTATATATATATATATACACATATATATACACTATATATATATATACACATATATATACACGCACATATATATACACTATATATATATATATATATATATATATATATATGTATATATATACATATGTATATGTATATATATACATATGTATATGTATATATGTATATGTATATATATATATATATATATATATATATGTATATGTATATATATACATATGTATATGTATATATATACATATGTATATGTATATATATACATATGTATATGTATATATATACATATGTATATGTATATATATACATATGTATATGTATATATATACATATGTATATGTATATATATACATATGTATATGTATATATATATACATATGTATATGTATATATATACATATATATACACATATATATGTATATATATATATATGTATGTATGTATGTGTATATATAACAAGTCTCTCACAAAATGCTCAAACTAGTGTCGTAGTTTGTAAACGGGGAGGAGTGGAAAGGTTTGAAACGGTGTGTTTGTGTGCATATCTATCTAAATATTTAGTAATAATTTTTGACGGTTCACGTGAACTATTTACAATATTCAAGCCCTTATATTTAAAAAAAAAAAAAAAAAAAGTAGCCATATGTCTTGATGTATGGAATATTGCTATAAATTAAGCCCTTTCTTTAATAAAAAATAGGTATGCTTTTCTGGTTGAGATTGCAAGGAATATGCCTACTTTCCTTTTCCAGAATTATCTGTGATGCCAGATTAGGGTGGCAGCTTATTGAATTGGAATCAATTCCTAAGGACCAGTATTCCAGTTTATCGAAAAATGGAAATTATTTAAATCTATAGTAATGAAAGCATTGGATTTTGTAATTTAAAACTTCTGTTTATTTTTCATTTACTGATAATAATGCACGTATATTTTTTCTGATGGTTAAGCGTAAGGTTAATGCCTTGTCTTTAGATAATAGAACTTCCACTAAAGCATATCTGTCTTGTATTAGTTACATTATATGTTATCATAAGACATGGAAGCCGGTAGAATGAATAAGATCAGTATGAATGAAGGCAGATATTTTAACGTTACTTTATCTCTTTTCCGAATTTTTTTACTATCCGAAAGAAATAAGGAAAGGACACTTCATTTTTACTTTAGTTTCTTTTTATTTCCTAAGGGAAGAGTTATAGATATTTGGATGTTTTAGTTTCTGTCGTTTTGAGCTTTGTGCTAGAAGTTTAATTAACGTATTGTTAATGGCGTTCCTTGCTGGCTTTGCCATAACTTCTAATAGAGTAATAAGTTACAACATATACCACATCTGTAGTGAGTGCTATTGTCCTTTTTCTTGGTTAAGTTAGGTTATAAAAGTAATTGCCAAGTTTGTGATACATCTTGTACGCTTACTAGTCTAGTCGTAGTTGCATTTGATTTTTTTTTTCTCAAATCATAGCTAATTTGTAATTGATGTTATTGGAGGATTATGCTTTTGATTTTGACATGTCATTGGCTCTACTTTGAAGAGGCCGAACCTCAAGTTTTTATTAAAAACTGACCATTCAATTGGAGAGTGCCCTTAATGATGTGTGAAAATTTTTATTTTTTTTTCTCTTTCCGGAACCAATAATTCTAAACATTATGTAACCTGTAACCTAATTGAAAGTACCCAAGTACACTTTAAAGTTCCCGTGAATGGTGTAGCCTATTTTCAGACCTGGTAGAATAATAGATTTTTTATTCAATATATATATATATATATATATATATATATATATGTGTGTGTGTGTGTGTGTGTGTGTGTGTATATAATTTATATATATATACATATATATATATATATATATATATATATATACAGTATGTATATATATATATAATTATAAATACCTCTCTGATTATAGATATCTTAATGTGGTGAAAGGGTTTCCGAATCTCCATGACCAGCAGTGTAATTAGTAAGGGCCATCCATACTAGGTTGCTGTGCGTGATCAAATTAAAGTCTCCCACCATCACCAATCTACACTGGCCAACGTGGTGGTGAAAACTGTCCAGACCCTAGACAGGAATAAGGACATTATCTAGGCCTTTGTCCTGCAGTGGACTAGAAACAGCTGCATTTATTGTTGTTGTATGTATATATATATATATATATATATATATATATATATATATATATATATATATATATATATATATATATATACACACACACATTTTATACACATGTAGAAGTAAATAGTCAAAGAAGCTAGTTGATTAGCTCGACTAATGATATTTGCAAACACCTGAAGCTTAGAAAGTCCAAAGACAGCCAATTTATTTTCCTAGACGGTATGTTGTTAACAACATATTCCATTGTTCTTGGAAATACATTATTTTGACTGTGCTCATGTTTACACGTCCTGTCCCTCAAACAACGACCATGTAAAACCAAGCAATTAAATGCACCACAAAAAAAAAAAAAAAAAAAGTTACGTCTCATCCTGACATCTCGTTAATGAATCTCTTCTTGTCAGATTCATTCAGAAAAGAACCTTCGTAGTAAAGTCCTTTGAGGATCTCCAGCGGTGAGACATCGTGCTATTCCTTCGACTTCACTCACGGCCTCCATAAAACTGTCGGGACACCTGAGAAAGTAAGCCGGGAGTCTCCAAAACAAAAGGTTCTTCGACGTTCCAATATTTTGAAGGGCGCGTCCCGACAAAAGCCGAGAAAACCAGAAGGCCTGACCAACTCGGCCTAGTGGGCGCCTCCGACATCCCTTCTAATATACGACCTTGTTAATTAGGTTGTCTGTAGGGACGGCTTTGTGTCGTCCGCGGTTTGTTCTGTTTGGATGCGAAAGACAGTTTACCTGGCGAACGTCGTCTTCGACATCTTTTTCTAATTTTTAAAAAGTTTAGTTTTACAATTTTTCTCGTGGGAAAATCTTAGGAGACCTTTTTTTTTATTCCGTGTTAGCAAATACATTAGTCAGTGCAAATGCGTGGTAATGAGGGTAATCAGCAGGGTAGTTTTACGTGTGATAATTGTTGAGAAATCCCTGTAAGACATTTATGCTAATAAAGGTGGTTCTTGGTATAGTGAAGTAGATAAAAAAAAAAATCTGGTAAACATGATTTTCCACTAATTAAAGAGCCTTGTGAGCAGTTGCTATACAAGATATAGAACTATGACGGTATTAAAATCAAATGGGTATGAATGAAAGCTTCGATTATGATTTTCCTAAATCGGGTTTGATATTCTCACTTTAAAGTTTTTTTTTATGATGACCTTAATCTGAACTGAAATATTGCTTGTTGTTGATATCCAAAGTTAGTTCTGTTTGATTGGGAGGTCAATCGCATCATTTGTTGTAAATTTTGGGAATTCGTGGACTGCCAGAGAAGTTGGAGATCTTCCATATTACTAAAAAAAATGTGTAATATATATATATATATATATATATATATATATATATATATATATATATATGTATGTATGTATATGTATATGTATATGTATATATATATGTGTGTGTGTGTTTGTTTGTGCGCGTATATATATATATATATATATATATATATATATATATATATATATATATATATATATATATATATATATATATATATGTGTGTGTGTGCGCGCGTATATATATATATATATATATATATATATATATATATATATATATATATATGTGTGTGTGTGCGCGCGTATATATATATATATATATATATATATATATATATATATATATATATATAATGTATGTATGTGTGTGTATATATATATATATATATATATATATATATATATATATATATATATATATATATATGACCATTGGCGCTGAAATACAACAGTAGGATAATGGTTCTAAAGTTCTTTATATCACCTTATCGCTTAATCGTTCAGGAAATGACAAAACTTTGCACCCAAAGTGGGTATTAAAAAAAACAAAAAAACTTCTGGTAACAGGTTAAGGAACAAGAAGCGAGTAGTTAATGGCATAATTACAAAGAAAGGAATCGTAAGCCATGATATTAGTATTCATGCGTAGAAGCAATAAACTTTTTAGTATATTACTAATAACTAATCGAAAGATTAAGTAAATTTCTTCATGAAGTACGGTCGTTTTGCATTGAAAGTTTGTGTGGTTCTGGTGGCCATAGTTGTTTTAAAAGCCTAATTATGTAGGATTATCTGTTAACGCAATGCACTCTTGTATTTTACTATTACTTTTCCTCCAGCTACCAACCTGAAGGTTTTCTTTGGTTTGCCTGGTTTGCTGTTTCCAGACCATGTCTGCTTTACTTCTAGGTTTTAAGATCGGTTAAATTTAAGGGTTGTTTTATTCAATATTTTTATTATGTTACTTTTAGCATATGCAATTACGATATTTGATTCACGTTGGATGTAGTAGTTTACGTTATACGTTGTGGTGCTAAGTTTCAATATTGTATTCTGATTTCTGGGTATTGACCATCGATGACGAAGAAAGAAGTGAAGACAACTTGAAAGTTCATATCAAGTAGCGTTGCGAGAACAATTTATAATGTGGCTCTGCGGGACATATTCCCAAATGAAATAGAAGTACCTAAATGAAAAAAAAAACGAGTAGAAAATGCGTAAATAGAATAACCGTAGCCGACAGCTAAAAAATGCCCAAGTATATATCTAAATTCGCCTCTAACACGGAACAAAGTTGTGAACAAACCTGTAAACGAGTTCAAAATAAAATTTTATCGTATAGTTTGATCAAAAATTTAATTTTAACGAATTCCATGATATCTAAAAAAAAAAAAAAAAAAAAAACTAATATAACCCATTACTAGTAGTTAAATTTTCAAACTTATACATAACAAAATTTCATCATTATTGGAAAAGAGGATTTTTAAGGTTTCTTAAATTGACCTTATAGGGAAACATTAATTTCTAATGGCATATTGTTACAAATTTGTAAGATAATATGAAGCCAGAAATGATGATCCTGGAAAATACATCAGTGACTCTTGGAAACTGTTTCTGGTGAGTTGCTTAACGTTACTTTACGCCATAATGAAACTGCTAATGATAATGGTTGTTAGTAGTTCCAATTGTGTTCACATATTTCGTGTTCATTGATAAAAAAGTTACTCGATGGAAGTATATATTACACAGTTAAGTTTCTTTCGATCACCAGACCCCACTGTCGTGTAGATGTGAATGATGAAAAAGCCGGATGTAAAGGCCTTACGAACACCCCTTATTCACGAAATCTTTTTAGGGCGGGCCTCTAGTATATTCCGTCATACTATGAATAAGTGGGAGGTACTTGAATTATTATTATTATTATTATTATTATTATTATTATTATTATTATTATTATTATTATAATTATTATTATTATTTGCTAAGCTACCCTAGTTGGAAAGACAGGATACTACAACCCCAGGGTTCCACTCAAGGAAAATAGCCTAGTGAGGAAAGGAAATGAGGAAATAAGTAAACTATTTATGAAAAGTCATGAACAAAGAATATAAAATATTTCAAGTAGCAATGTTAAAACACGAAGAGAGACTTGTGTTCAACAAGTTAAACAAAAATATTCGCTGCAAGTTTGAATTTCTGAAATTCCAACTATTCAACTGCTTGAATATCATTCCATAAACTGGTCACAGCTGGAATGAAACTTCTATAGTACTGTGTATTGTTGTACTGTACCTTATGACCGAGAAGGCAAAACTGTTAGAATTAACTAATTTTGCTAGAACTAGGAACTGGAGGGTTAAGTCTGGAACGATCTGAATGCAAAGGATGGTCGGAATTATGAAAGATCATATGCAACAAGCATAAAGGATACTTTTATTCCTGTTACTATGCCTGCATAATATGCTTTAGTATACCCTCAATTTACTCTCATGATTAACTTGGTTGTCAGTATTAAGCCTTAGAGCTAATTTAGCCAACAATGATTTAGTTCATTTTCGGTGCATTACTACCTCATTGCATTTGTGTTGTTAGGTTATCTTTCTCCTGAGTTTAGATGTTTTCAAACATCTTGACGACTAGACAGTTGTGTAAATGGGGCTGGTTTTTAACGTTTAGGACATCGCAACTGGAGTTGTCTATTGTATTTTTTTATTTCAGTACTTAGCCCATGAATAACATTGCGCGTTGTCATAATAAAGTAAGTTATATTTACTAGGATTCATAATCCGAATTGCGATAATTTTATCTTTTAGTACTTGATATGGTTTTAATGACTTGAAAATGTCTTTACAGTATTTCAATTAAACTAGTTTTTCTTTTTATTCGCTTTCCGTGACCCGTCATTCCTCTTTCCATTTGTTGCTATTATACTCTTAAACATTTTAATCCTCTCCACATCTCGCAAAACACAAAATACCAGCCAATGGGCTGTAAAAGTCAAAAATATAATTAATTCCCGCTGGAATCGAGAGAAAGAGAGAGAGAAAAAAAGGGGAACGAAGGGGATTATGATAACTTAAAATCCCTCAAAGCTTAGAAAATACGGCCTGACTGAATGAATCTATTGTGGAGACTTCCCTGTAAGAGGCTTAAGGTTTCGCCGGGGGATGGGGAGAGGAGGAATAAGTGTTTAGGGTGAATACTCTATTATGGGACTTATTTCTCTCTCTCTCTCTCTCTCTCTCTCTCTCTCTCTCTCTCTCTCTCTCAATGTTACACACCCATTAATTTCTAACTAGTAATAAGGGAATGAGGAATTTGTTAATCTCTCTCTCTCTCTCTCTCTCTCTCTCTCTCTCTCTCTCTCTCTCTCTCTCTCTCTTGTTCGTAAACAGTAGCACGGTAAAAGAATTCAAGAATATGTTAGACAAGATCATAAAATTCTAAACGTTTTAACTAATAAGCTCTATACAAGATCAAATGGAGTCTCCGTGGATGGACTAAAAAGTTTTTGAAGCATCCAAAACACACACACCTCTCTCTCTCTCTCTCTCTCTCTCTCTCTCTCTCTCTCTCTCTCTCTCTCTCTCTCTCTCTCTCTTTAATGTACAAAGAAAAGAAGGATGTGTTTTTATTTGAGAACTGAACACTCCATTTTATTTTAGACTGATCTGAACAATTTTCGTTCAGAAATGTTTCCTGATTATCTCTTTCTTGATCTCTTATGCATATATATATATATATATATATATATATATATATATATATATATATATATATATATATATATATATATATATAAAATTCTGTGTGCGCGCGCGCGTGCGTGCATTATGTATGTATGCAAAGCAAAAATTTTGGAGTTAAGCCTACGCAAAAAATATCTATATGACACCCCGTCTCTTCTCTCTTCTCTTACTAACATAAAGTATGTTCATATCATTAACCTCAAATATGCAATTTTGTCTTTTATTAAACTTCTTAAATTTATACGTTCAGTAGATTTTAGAATTTAGTACTTTGCGAAAGATCTTTTTCAAGTTTCAAATTTGAAATTAATTCAAATCTGAATTATGGTTGAATGTGGTCAGCGTATGTTAACACTCATTCTCATTCCAAATCATGTTCTGCTCTAAGGTGCAAAAGATAAAATAAGCTTAGTCTTTCTTTCAAATCATATTACCTGGAGCCTCGTGGCATAGTTCATGAGCTTCATTCATAGAATAATCTCGCACAAAAGCGGTTTGCGCACTGTACTTCCTAAACCGGTTGTGGATTGCGACTCGTGAATGTAAGCAGCAAAGACTTATGGAAGTGAAACTAAAAATAGTTTTCTCATTGAACAGTATATTGTTGAGCTTCAAGTTACTACATGAAGTCACGTGTTAGGTCACTTCTTTTGTTACTAAACGTACTTCTTATGTGTGTTTTTGTAGGAATGAAGTCTTAATCCATTATACATATCCTTTCATCTTACATTATAAATATACAGTGTATATATTGAATTTTTTTTAGTAATAGATTGCAGAGCAGTCATTGATTTGCACCATAGTTAGAAATGTGATATCTGGTGTTCCTCAGGGAAGAGTTTTCGCTCCCTTTACTTTTCACACTATGAACGCATGATATGAGGTTTGTCTTAGAAAACAAAATTGATTCATATGCAGATGATGCTACTTTCCTTGCATTTATCTGCAGAATGTAGACCTACGGCTGCAGAATCTCTTGATAAGAGATCTAGCTAAAATTTGTGTATGGTGCAAATTCTGGGCCATGAAGTTACATTCCAACGAATCTCAAAATATGATTGCAAATAGACCTAGGACAATGGCTTCTTAACAACCAGATCTGTGCATTGACGATGTTTCTTTAATCACATACAACTAATTTAAAATTATAGATGTGATTATTGCAACTTCACTTTTGAGGAACACATTCGATTGGTTTATTTCGGTGATCGATCTCTCCGTAGGAAATGTTTTAATTCGTTCTACTTTGTTGCGAGTATTGTTCGCCTGTTTGATCTTCAGCTGCGGACTCTCATCTTAATTTGTTGGAGAGAAACTTGCGGTATATTAATTTTCTTTTTCTTGAAGTTCTTTATGTATGTTTCATAAGATCATCCATTACACCCAGATCGTCTCGCACTGTACCATCCTGTACATAGTACTAAACACAATAAGCTACTACACTATATTCTAAAATTTTATTAAACATGTAACCAGATTGTGGAGCGATCTCCCAGGTCAAGTAGTTGAATCGGTGGAAATTTAGAAGTTCCTGCGTTTTGTAAATGTTTTTCTGTGAGCAGATTGACGCGAGTCTCGTTTTATAGTTTATTTAGGTAGTAGGTTAGCCAGGGAACCAGCCACCCGTTGAGATACTACCGCTAGAGAGTTATGGGGTCCTTTGACTGGCCAAACAGCACTACATTGGACCCTTCTCTCTGGTTACGGTTCTTTCCCTTTGCCTACACACACCGAAAAGTCTTGCCTATTCTTTACAGATTCTCCTCTGTCCTCATACACCTGACAACACTGAGATTACCAAACAATTCTTCTTCACCCAAGGGGCTAACTACTGCACTGTAATTGTTCAGTGGCTACTTTCCTCTTGTTGAGGGTAGAAGAGACTCTTTAGCTATGGTAAGCACCTCTTCTAGGTGAAGGACACTCCAAAATCAAACCATTGTTCTCTAGTCTTGGGTAGTGTCATAGCCTCTGTACCATGATCTTCCACTGTCTTGGGTTAGAGTTCTCTTGCTTGAGGGTACACTTGGGTATACAATTCTATCTTATTTCTCTTCCTCTTGTTTTATTAAAGTATTTATAGTTTATATTAGGAATTTTTTTTAATGTTGTTACTATTCTTAAAATATTTTATTTTTTTTTTCCTTTCCTCACTGGGCTGTTTTCCCTGTTGGGTCCCTGGGCTTATGTGATCCTGCTTTTTCAACTAGGGTTGTAGCTTACCAAGTAATAATAATAATAATAATAATAATAATAATAATAGTTTAAACATTTTGTATGTATTATTCATTACTTGTATGTAGTTTACTGTTTTTCACTTATTTCCTTTCCTCACTGGTCTACTTTACCTATAGGAGCCCAGACTTGTAGCATTACACACACACACACACACATACATATATATATATATATATATATATATATATATATATATATATATATATATATACATATACACTGTATAGATAATGGTGTGCACAATGTGTATATATGTATAAGCAAGTGTGTGTTGAAGGTAATGTTATTTTAGCTCCACTAATTGAGATGTGCTTTTACATTGCAGCTGTACTATCTTGCACGACTGCAGAATGTAAGTGTATCACACCCATTTTATGCCATTTTTTTATTATAAGCATCGTTCTTTAAGAACAAAAACATATCCCTATATGCAGCGATCCTTTACCGAGTATTGGAGTTATTCCTCCCCGTAGTTGTGGTAGTTGGTTAAAGATATTGCCTACGACAGTTTCATTGGTCGATAGATAGTTTACAATGTCAAGTTCTCCACTCGATTCGAAGCAAGTCCTATATGCTTTGACTCATGAAAGTAATTTTGATAATGAATACGTAAAGTTAGCTGTTTGAGAATTAGTGAGTGACTCGAGTTTAATGTATCATCACCAGCCCTTTTCTCCCGAAACCCTTTGGCCCGTCCACCTGGCCATCGGCTGCGCCGTAATCCCGACAAAGTGCCTGTAAAACCTCATGTTCAGTTTGTAAACGGGTGGCCATATTCACTTTACAACCGGGAGCCCACAATAGCAATAATCAGAAACAGAAAGAAAACGGAGTCTAGCTCTTGTTTGATAGAAAATGGGAACCGGGGTGTTAAAAAGGATGTGGAGAGACGCCGAATAAAGGAGACTGTCAAGGAAGGAAGGAAATATTGAGCAAGAGGCCAACTATAACGGCTGAGACTCAAAGCCGGCGGTGACGGCGGTTGACACAGTTCTTTCATAGAAGGAAAAATAAAAAGACGCATCTTATTCTATGGTTTCTTCTTCTCTCCCCGGCCCCATTTCTCTCTCTCATTCGCCCCTTCCCTCTCTTGTATGGTGACCTCAGCGCGCCTTTCTTTTGGTCTAGTCGCTAATGAAGAGTTCGTTGGGAATACAAAAGTCTAACTTGATTGGCTTGTGTGTCTAGGCGACAAGACGTTACGTTTGCCATGTAAGATTGTTCGCAATTCCTTTCCCATTGGGTTAACTTCTTCTTGACTTTTTGAAGGAGCGGTTTTGTCTGTCGTTGAATGAGGTGGTCATTCTTGTTAGTCATTATATTTGAAAATTTGTACTTTTGTTGCATTTTACATCCAAGTGGTTCGAGGAATAATGACTTCGTTCTTCAGAAATTGGTCCTCATTTAACTGGAAGACCCCTTTGGTGTCGAAGAAATCTTCCATTGGTATGTTGTATGAGAAAACCCAATTATAGAAAAGTTTCAAGAAGTTTGTTACAATCACTCTTTATAGTAATTATTGTCTTCACTGATACACTGCATTTATCATTGAGGTATTAAATCATTATCATCATCATTTTGGTCTTCGTCTTCATCAGTATCATAATCATTCTACCCCTCTTCTTCATCACCAGCATCATCATTTGTTGTTATTTTCTCCACCTCTTTTCCACACATTCATAACCTTTTTTCCCCCTTTGTCTTCCACCAACCGGCCGGTCTCGTGACATTTGTACTTGGTATTCATTACGCCTTCATTTTATTCTCCATTCTGATCTTGAAAGCAAATTTGAATGAACATTTTTTGACAGTCACGCTCAGTTCTTCCACGAGGGCTCTTGACTTTCTTCTAAATTTAAATTCACTTTCATTTCCTCCAAGATACAGTTTTTATATAGTTTTGATATTGATTTGTGGTTCCAAATGACAGTTTTGGTTTTTCTATTCTTATACTGTTCATGTAATAGACAATATCTACCGGTTTATTATTGTCACGTTAGTATTTATTGCCTCTAAGGTAAAATTATCACCTGAAGATTCTCTATAACCCTTCAAAGTAAAATTTTCAGTACTGTGCCATTGGTTTATCACATGATATATAGCCTATCTCCTCTGATATAACTGCTTGAACTAATATTTTAGGTGCATATTTCTTACTGTGATCTTAACTATAGAATTTCACCCTCAACCGTTTTTCCAGACACATTTATATTGCTACGAACGGATATTTCGCTTGCTAGGAAGCCAGATAAAAGTATTTTCTTAATTACCTGTCACCTCAACCTTTCTGAAAATGATATCCATCTAAGAATGAAAAGAAATGAGTATTCCCTGTTTCATCTGCAGATTGGTGTCCAGATGAACCATACAGTATAGTGACATTTTATTCTTTAACCTAAATCATCCTCATAATGTTATAAAAAATCATAAATAAGCTCAATTGCGTTGCATAAAATTGCAAAGCGCGAGACACCTTGGAATAGTGAACAGCTGGCGATTCGCAAAGGGACAGTCGAGCAGACAAATCATCGCAACAGGAATGTCACTCTCTGCTTCGGGCATTTTGCGACTCCCATTGCACGAGCACCTCCACACCCAAAGAGGGTCTATCTAGACAGGTGATCGCAGCTGACACACGTATATGTATCTTGGCAGGGATCGAACTGCGAATATATTTATTTTTTTTTTCTTTTCTGTTTTTCATGCTTTGCCTTTTTCATTTTTTTTCCGTCTGCTGCCTCGGTGCAAATTCAATCTGCCTGAATCTTTTGTCGTCACTGCAGACCGCCACATGCGACGTGGCATGGCGTAAACATGGAATTTATTCCTGATTTTCAATCTCTCTCTCTCTCTCTCTCTCTCTCTCTCTCTCTCTCTCTCTCTCTCTCTCTCTCTCTCTCTCTCTCTCTCTCTCTATCGGTGTAACAGAAGGATTTCTGACAAATTATCAGCAGTTATAGTAGTTTCCCATCTCTCTCTCTCTCTCTCTCTCTCTCTCTCTCTCTCTCTCTCTCTCTCTCTCTCTCTCTCTGCGCGCGCGCGTGTTATCGGTATAGTAGACGGATTTCTCTGACATAATCAGTAGTTAGAATGGTTTTCCCGTTTAGACTATAAAATTGCTTTCTTTCCAGGGAACTGCCCTGTTAACTGAAAGAATTTTTAAAACCTTAAACTATGCGCGACAATACTTGACCCTTTCAACAATCATGTTTATTATAAGTAAAACAAATTAATAGTTTACTGTGTGACATCTTGACATCTTGTTAGGAACACACACACCTTCCATAAGTATTTTTATTCTTATGGCGACACGTACAATATAGGGAATTAAAAGGAATTTTTCTTTTTTTTAATGGATGTCTGTGCAATAACATAACGTATGTTTGTAGTACATATTGCTTTTCTGAGAAAGAGAAACCAGTCTTTTTCGCGTCAATTCTTTCATTACATATTCAATAATTTGTTTAAACGCTTGCATAAAGATATCAACACACATACATATTATACATACATACATACATTATATATATATATATATATATATATATATATATATATACATACATTATATATATATATATATATATATATATATATATATATATATATAAACATGATATTCGTTATAATTTGGAAGCGCCAAAGCACCCCATCTCATCCTAAAACAAGCATACGACGTATTAGAGGGAATTGGAGACCATGAATTATCAGGATACGATTTTAGCATATAATTTAGTGTTTCAGAGCTAACTAATATTAACTTTCTTATCCAATGTAGTTATTATAACAAGTAGGCTACAGTGTGTCTGAATTCCCATATTTGTCTACTTAATTACATTCAGATTAGGATAGTGAGAGAAAACTGTAGGATAGAACTGAGAAGGCAGATTGTCTATAAACATGAGGAATAGGGTAAAAATCGTTAGTTGTACCTACTTTAACAAAATTAGATATATATATGATCAGGATTAAGGATTATGAAAT
>NC_090746.1:59377602-59390102 GCF_036898095.1 Palaemon carinicauda
TCCCTGCGGCTCTTTTGCATATATATATATATATATATATATATATATATATATATATATATACATACACATACAGTATATATATACATGTATACAGTATATGCATATGCAAAAGAGCCACAGGGGAAATGAAAATATGAAATATAAGATTAAGTCCTATTTTCATATTTTCATTTTCCCTGTGGTTCTTCTGCATCTGAGCATCACGTTGCCCTGTGATTTTTACGCATATGTATATATATATATATATATATATATATATATATATATAGCTATAGCCTGTGTGTATATACATGTATATGTATATATATATATATATATATATATATATATATATATATATATATATATGTATATATGTATATATGTATATATATATATATATATATATATATATATATATATATATATATATATATATATATATATATCATCCGTAGCGCAAAGGCTCAGTAGTGTCCTTCCACTCGCGTCTGTTTGTGGTGTTTTGATGTCAATTTATACCCTCAAAATTTTCTAGTTCATCAATCCATCGTCTTCTCTTCCTTCACATGCTTATTTTGCATGGTTACTTTTTAAGTAATAACGCATACTCCCTAAAGAAAATGGGAACTATAGAATACTTATTCACAGCTAACACATTTATTTTTTTTTTAATGACAGAATTAAGTATGAACTGTTCAGAAAACTCGAGTGATATCAATCACTACCGCATAAACGTGGACAGAAATAAGCAGCTGCTTAATGAAACGCGTATATAAATGTATCTCTCTCTCTCTCTCTCTCTCTCTCTCTCTCTCTCTCTCTCTCTCTCTCTCTCTCTCTCTAAGTACTGGCTACACCTTTTTCATTTCTGATTTAAAAAGAAGATTCTTCACATCAGAATCACATCAGGATATCATAGTTTAGTTTACACGTTCAATTCTTTTTATATCTGCTGGAAAGTGATTGTATATATGTAGATCTTGATTGTTCCAATATGATTTATGGATCGAAGTTGTGGGGAATGAAAGTGACGGAGAGACAGAAATTGAATGTGTTCGAGATGAAGTGTCTGGGGAGTGTGGCTGGTGTCTCTCGATTAGATAGGGTTAGGAACGTAGTAGGGAAGGTGAGAATGAGTGTAAGAAATGAACTAGCAGCTAGAGTGTATATGAATATGTTGATGTGGTTTGGCCATGTAGAGAGAATGTCTGGTTAAGGTGATAAATGCAAGAGTTGATGGGAGAAGTACGAGCAAGTTTGGATGGATGTGTGGATGAGTGAATAAACCTCTTGGTGATAAGAGGATAGATGCGAGAGAGGAAAAAGAGCGTGCTAAAAATTGGAATAAATGGCTAGCGATTGTGACGCACTTTCGATAGGCCTTGCTACTTTCTCTGGTCCCCTTGGTGACTGCTGAGGTATCGGCAGTAGAGGATTCGTCATATGAAACTTCATTGTGATTGATAACGGCGGAGGGTGGGCTGTGGCACCCTAGTAGTACCAGCCAAACTCGGCTTGAATCCCTCGTCAGGCTAGGAGGAGCATAGAGAAGCAAAATCCCTTTTTGTTCTTATTTTATATATTGACTATCCTCCATAATTGGGGGAAGGGCCATGGTAGATTGTTAGGTACATGGAATTTTTTATATTTACTTGTCTGGTTTTTCTCCTTTAGAAATTTGTTAGGCAGATAGAATTTTTCATATTTCATTTCTGGTTTTCTGCTTTAAAAATTTCTTTGATAGAATTTTTCATATTTACATGTCTGGTTTTTCTCCTTTAGAAATTTGATGGTTGAGAATTAATTTCATTGGGGTCCTCTAATTCATGTTAAGAATTACATTAATGGTAAAAGTTATGAATTACATCAGTAATTGAATATTGCGAATGATATAATTGAAAATTGCGAATTACATTACTGAGTGAAAGTTACGAATTAAATTAATGATTGAAAATTCAGATTTAAACTACTATACATTAATGATTGAAAATTAAGAATCACATTACTGATTGAAAGTTAGGAATTACAATACTGGTTGAAAGTAGTAGTCTGCTTAGAGATTGTTTTTGTTTTAAATGGCAAAAGAAAGTATTATTGAACTAGTGATTTTAGCAAAAGTACAATACAAATGTATTTTGAGAAACTTTTAGGAGTTAAGAGTGTCTTTTAATCACACCAGAGTTCTGTATATTTCGATTCTAGGGTTAACTATGTACAGCCACCCCCTGTCGTTTGTCCTGATCTTTATAATAACAATATTGGTGGTGGTGGTGATGGAAGGCGAGGAGTGTGGGCGTAGGGGAAGGGTAGGGGAACTCCTGTACACAATGTCTTCATAGCGTGGGGAGAGGGAAGGGGAGATGACCAGTTGGGATAAAGATTAATGTTGTGTCAGTGTAGGCAACCCCGAAGATCCGTGTCTTTCCCGCCTTCTCACGTGCCCGGCGCCATCATGAATATGTTCGAACTGCAGCTTCCATGATTTTTTTTATATATTGTAATTATATGTTAATATTTCAAGTTATCAGGAAGAATATTCTTTATTTAAAGAAAGGCCTTTGTCATCTCAAGTTGTATACACGCTTGATATCGAGCTAACCATCTCGTGCTGATGATATCGAAGTCGAGGTCAGAGCAACTCTTCTCGAATGAGCTTGTGTGCCTTGACGGCTTCATCATGGCGTAGCCAATAGGATTAGAGGAATTTGCGCGGTGTGAGCTGGCGGGAAAAACGACTCCAGGACAGAAAGGATTGACTATGAGTGAAAAAGGGGACTTTCCAGTTTGTTGAAAATTCAGACATTTTAAGTTTATTAAATACGATCCAGAATAAAGATATATATTTCTTGCTCTCCAACTAGGTGATGAAATAAAGCAACTAAGATATTTTTTAGGAAGTAAAAAGTAAGAGGGAATATTTGAAATACTTAAATACCTATTTTTTGTTTTTCTTTGTCCACTTTCAAAAGACTCGTGGCATTTGCATAGATATAGCACACAATCAAGTATTCATACGTTCTGAGAGAGAATATGCAAAATAGGCGGTGTCGTCTGGAAACACTTACTGCAATTCTCCTTGTCTGCATACCATCCGAAGCCCTTCGACCCTTTCGCATTTCTTTCGTCATTTGTCATGCTCTCTCTCTCTCTCTCTCTCTCTCTCTCTCTCTCTCTCTCTCTCTCTCTCTCTCTCTCATCTTTGTCTTTCGACAACTCTTTCGTGCCAAGTTTCCAAGAGCTTGTTACCTCGTACACCCTTTTTTCAACTTATCTTACCAGAGAAAAAGAAAAGAAAAAAAATAAGTAACTATTATCATCCACAGTTCATGAATAATATTATCGCGTGACTCCTAAGAGGCTGGAAAGATAAAAAAAAAAACTCATTTACAGGTTCTATTAGAGTTTTGTTGCTTATTTCTATGTATATTTTGCCTTCTCATACCCAAGATTGTTTAGGAACTAACTCTCGGGTTTCCCATTGAGATTTAGGGATGACTTGGAGCATTTAGATTAAGGTTTTCATGAAAATCATGCCAGTTGGATTATCTTTAAAACAAGTAAGTGGTGAAGGCTCAGGTTTGCATAAGACTATACGTGTTACCAGATCTTTATGTGGCTATTTTTCCCTGTTGGAGCCTTTAGGGTTATAGCATCCTGATTTTCCAGCGAGGGTTGTAGCTTTGGTATTAATAATAATAATAATAATAATAATAATAATAATAGTAATAATAATAATAATAATAATAATAATAATAATAATAATAATAATAATAATAATAATAACATCAGACAAAACGAGAAGGTACCCTGATCTAGAATAAATGTTACCGACCTCAAGATATTTTATATATTTATTCATTGCTATTCATATAGTTTCTATATTTCTTTCTGTACTGGTTATTCTTCCGTTTGAGCCCTTCTGCTTGTAGCTTCCTGCTTTTCCAATTAGGATTGTAGCTTACCTAGTAATGATATCAGGAGAACTGAGTTTTTGAAAGACCTGTGTAAGTTACATGTGTTGCAAAACTTTTACAAGAACTCGCACTGCTTGCATTTATTGCCAAATTGTTATAAGCTCTTGACTTGTTTGAGCGTCGATCTATTTTCAGGACGCGGAAAGATATTCGAATGAGTTTTACAAAAATAACTTATAGTTTCCTTTTGAAGGTAACGCCATGTGATGTATTTTGGTTTTGTTCTCGTCTGGGAGACTTCAAAGAATCGTGTGACTTTATTGTTTTAAATTGAGAATAAAAGCAATTGGAGATACTTCGATGAAAAGGAAGAAGTGATGACGATAATTACTAACTACCGCTATTAAATGTGGTCTTCTTCGTAGAGGTTAACTGCCTCTCTACTTGTTTTGGTAAAATAGTATTTGATTAATATTTTTTATTTTTTTATTGCACAATTTTTTTTCTAAGATTCTTTATTCTGCCTTGCAATGAAATAAGTCAACCTTAGTTTTAATCACTGGTGTATAAGTATCGTTACTGATCATTAAATGATCGCTGATTTATAATAGGACTTTTACTGAATATTGCCAAAAGCAAAACTAAATGTTCTACTAAAATGGTACACTTGCTCTTATACGAGTCTTTAAAGGCGGTTAAGTCTTGGATAAACCAGTTATTTTTTTTAACAATGGATAATATTTGTCTTGATTTACCAACTGCCTTGTTTTTATTACTATTTTCTTTGAGTCTTTGCTTGTACCGTATTTGATTTATTTAGTTTTCTTCTTACTCCCTTGCTGGAAATTATTTTAAATTCAATACGGGGTTACATTATCTTAGGCAGGGCTTTGAATATGATCTTTCTGTATTATTTGTAAGGGACAAACTATTGGGAGTAATGGATCTAATGGAATTTCGGGAAAGTCAAGGTACGGTTGGACACGTGATTTCTTGGTACACTTCGCAGTAAGGACGTGCTTACCGTCACACCCTTAGGCTATGTAACTAATCAATGAGATATATAGTGTAAGGAGAGATTATAGAGACAGTAGGGGGGGAGGCTAAAACCCAAGAACTCGCCGTACAGAAAGTGTGTGACAGGTGCACTTCCTCAGTGATGTGTACCAAGAACTCATTGTAGGAAAAAAGTAGAACTTTTGGAATATATCTTATTCTAAGGAGGCAGAAATTTATTGTTGATTTTAGGTCCAGAGGTCTACAGCAGGCGACTTCTTATCCCACTTGCATCCACTGAGAAGGGCCCATGGTAGATCAAAACAAGATTGAAGCATGATGCGAAATTGTTTGGAATTTTTAGATGAATTGCGACGAATATTTTGGTTCAGCTTTAGAATATTCATTAGTCAATTTTTAATCCCTGTATATATAGCTGACATACTTGGCGTTCTCTTTGACAAAGATTTTTTTTCTTTTGGCATAATTAGCCGGGAATAAATTATCTTCGAGATTCTAGTGTTGATAGACATATGTTACCTAATGAATGACATGTAAATTCTATTAGGTTCGTTTTACCAGGAAAACGTTTAGCGTCTTGACCTCTACGTGACATCTATATCTTCATAAGACCTCCTTTCACATTCTCCACCGCGTGTTTATGCAAAAATGCATTCTCAATTGCGACGTACCAGCCATATCTTCTCTTGACTTTCTCGACTTTTCATGTTGAATATGGATTAACATTTCTGGCTGTCATTCTTTGGCGCTTGTTCGAGCCCTACGAACGTGCATAGATAACCATACAGGTGAATGCCTATTGTTTTTAGTTCTGCCTGGGTTCCATATGGTGTATTATTACTATTATTACTAGCCGAGCTACAATCCTAGTTTGTAAAGCAGGATGCTATAAGCCCAAGGAAAACTGAGCTTCTAATAATAATACTGTAAATAGTGTCTGAATGTACCCTCAAGCAAGAGAACTCTAATCCAAGACAGACACTGGAAGACATTGGTACAGGGGGTATGGCACTACACAAGACTAAAAAACAATGATTTGATTTTAGAGTTAAGTATTCCTAGAAGAGTTGCTTATCATACTTAAAGAGCGAATCTTCATTTTTCATGTGCAGGTTTTTTAACTTTCGCATTCCTTTCTAGCAGATCAGTACTGAATATTTTATAGATAATAGACATTTACTATCTCCTTACACTTATTTATGCTATTGATGTATGTTATGTATTAGACTTTGTATATTTTGAATGCCTTAACATATACTGTATAAGCATTGACTTAAAACGTCATTAACGTGTCTCACTTTTAAAAGTACCTTGATCCAAGTTACAACACACAATGACTTCCAAAGTTTTTCATGTTGATTATCCAGAGTCCGTCTTTGACATAGTAGATATTCTAGAGTATTATATAAAAAAAATAGATTGCGTTATTAATTATTGAAATAGCATAATTGTTATGCACGTTGTACTGCATTGCTTATTATTGTAAGAATAGTCATTATATATGTTTTTAAAGTTCACTGCTTAGAGATGCATAAGACATTCAAATTTATAACTAATCAGGTTCTTTTGAACTTTTGAGACAATCCTGAAACCTTTTGTCTTTCATCTCGATAGAAAAGAAGTTTATGCCACTTTTTTTCTCCCAAGCCTGAACAAGTTTTGCCATTTTATTTTTCATACCTTAAATGAGCTGAAAAGTTGTCTTGTTATGAGACAAGGTACTTTACCTAAGATACAAATTAGCACGAGAGCGGTATTTAGCTCCTTTTGTTTAAAAGTTAGAAGGTTACTCATGAATGGCGAGACAAGTGACTGGACAATGTCTTAGAGACTGACCATATATATATATATATATATATATATATATATATATATATATATATATATATATATATATATATATATATATATATATATATATATGATCGGCGTCCAAGCGCCTCTCCATAAAGTTAAGACTATAGAGATCCAGGCAATGACTCCCAAAAACTCCATCTTTAGCTTAAAAGGAGGTTAGGTTGCAAAACCTAATAGAATCTACGATCTTCATCGTTTTTCGAATACCCGTCCAAGAAATTGCCAGTAAGCTTTTAAATCATAAAAGTATTGTCTCATCAATAATTCTCTCCCCCTCCCCCCATTTTTATATACATAAGGATCCATCGTACTCCTGCCACCTACCAAGCACCCTTTCCCATTCTCAGAATATCTTGTAAACATCTTCATACATCCCGCTAACGAGTTTACCTGCCCTGGGATCCTGTGTCCTGATAGAGACATCAAACTTTTGACCTGTCTTGACCTCCCAGGTGAGAGATCTCTAAGGAGGAGGGGTCACCAGAGCAATTATTTGAAGGAATGTCCCGCTTTCGGGAAACACGGATGAAATTGATGCCCCAACTAATGGTTCTCATTCCGTCGGTAAGAATGATGGAATACAGGAAGGGGTGGGGGAGAAAAAGGGGTTTCGAAAGGCCCCCTTTCATTTCGGGATTGTCAAACGGTGTTGGACTTCCTTCCTTTCTTCCTGAGTGATTAATTGCCTGTTTTAACCCACCTCCCCATCCCCTAACATCTCACCTTTCGTAGCTGATTTTTCATCTTTTTAGGGATGTTCTTAGATTTTTTGAAAGGGACATAGATTTTAGAATTATTGTTTGCTGTGTAAATATGAATTGAAAGAATAACATTATTTTGCAAACTTCGTTGATATTCGGGATTTTCTCAAATTTTTTTTTATTTAATCTTTTATGTCTTAGGTTTCAAGAGTATTTTTTCAGTGTAAATATGACTTGAGAGAATTAAATTATTTAGCCAAGTTTGTTGAAAAAATATTTTTCGTGGTCAGGTGATTTGCTGTTATTATTAGTGTGTTTATTTGTTCCTATTTCACGAATATGACCTTTTCAAAGAACCTAGATTAAAAAATAACAATCCAGACGTACTGTTACATTCACCCTGCTAAGGAACTTCAATTACCTTTTAACCTGATAGTGTTCAAAATACATTGCAGGGACACCCTGTCAAAGAATGATTGCTGGAATTGCCATTTGCTCAAAAGTTTGACAACTGAATACAGTCTTGAATAAATTTCACAGTAATTGTATAAATGATATTACAACTTTATGCGTACTACTATTGTAATTTCATTAGCCAACTTAGTTTTACCCATATAAATATCTTTTATTTCCCTTATTGTTAACTGATTACTCTTTCCATGCCAACTTATTTTATCAAATAGATTTATTAGGCATTCATCGTTATTCTAAGTTATTGCCAATTTTCAACTATGTATATGTATATATATATATATATATATATATATATATATATATATATATATATATATATATATATATACTATTTAACTTTGTCCTGTTGCGAATCATAAATGACAACGTGGTTAATGAACATGATTCTAATGCATGAGATTTTTCTCATAATAGTTTGAAATTTAATTTTATAATACCCTTTTCATAATGTGGCTGATTTGGTCTTCCCGGCCCCAACATAGTCTTGTGATCCAAAGCCCATACAATCCTTTGGAGATGGCAAGGTTCAGACATCCGGGGATGTTGATCACGACTTATCATGATTGTCACAAGTAGTTTTTTCTTATTATTCAGCATCATCGTAAATTTTACAGTTTTTATATATACGATTGTACGTAACCCGTCAAAAATTTCGGCTAAATATTTGGGTAGATATGCACACACACGCGTACAGATTAACCCTTCCCACCCCTCTCTTTTTGCTAATTGTAACCCCTCTCACCAGGGTATGACTATTCCCTTTCCCCTACCCGAAGGACGGGAGAGAGAATAGTTATATGTCTGGCAGTGCCACTGATCGTAACCGGAAAGAATTTTACGCACACACACACACACACACACACACACACACATATATATATATATATATATATATATATATATATATATATATATGTGTGTGTGTGTGTGTGTGTGTGTAGATACTCGCTATTTATTCTATAGGGGAGATACATACTTGTTTAGGTTAGATAGAGATGTTATTAAAAAGTTTCTGTATGTTTGAATATTTAGTCGACCGTATCCCCAATAAACAAATGACTGTAAGTAGTCAGTTGAAATAGATTCGTATTGGACAATAACAGGAATAGACAAAACCTCAAAACCGGATGTAGTCTCAAGAGAGGTGCCATATAATGCTCGCTAGCCACGTAGAACAACGGAATGAAATGCTCAATCATCTTAAGGCCCTTTTTTTTTAGTTCTAATATATTCATTTGTTTACAACGCCAGGAAACTCTTGTGGTCAGTCAGAGGTAATTACACGAAATTGAGTCTTTAATTCCATTTGACTGCCTACAAATGTAAAACAATTGACAATCATCATTTCCGACTGTAATTATCATTTGTTAATGAAATCTTTTATCGTTTAGGTACATTCAGAATGTTTCGGACTAAGATGGGGTAACTCCTTACACGCGAACGAAAACAACTGATTAAGTTCCAGCGGTTGGTTGTTTACGTATGCAAATGAGTAGTTAACCCATCTCGGACAGGGGTCCCGACGCTCTTTATAAATGGGGTGAGAGATGGTGGGGGATAATGTGGAAGGGGGAGGCCTCGGCTAATTGATAGGTTATAGGAGAAAAAATGAGAAAGGTTAATTCGAGAGAGAGAGAGAGAGAGAGAGAGAGAGAGAGAGAGAGAGAGAGAGAGAGAGAGAGAGAGAGAGAGAGTGCTTTCTACAAAAGCGAGATATTTTAAGCAGTCTTTTTTTCATTTTGTAGTTTAGAATTTTACCCTAGTCGCTTTTACACTGTTATGTGAATTCTTTTCTTCTATGTCTGCTTATTTGTAAGTGTATTGGTATGTTTTTTTTTTTCATTCTTTTTTCTTTTTTTTTCTTTTTTTTGGGGGGGGGGTTAAATTATAATTGAACTACTAGAGCTCAGTTTGCCCGAGGAGATGTTTCAATTTTATACGCCACTATTTTCTTACCTCGTTAATCCATCGTCTTCTCCTTCTTTGTACCCATTCTGTAATATTTTTGTCATTCTTATTATATGTCCTGCCCATGTCCATTTCTTGTATTATATGTTGGAATATCCTCTACTTTAGTTTTCTCTCATATACATGTTGCTCTTTTTTTTCTGACTCTTAGTATTAATCCCATCATTATTCTTTCCATAGCTCATTGAGTTGTAACTGGCGTATGTTCTAAGGCTCCAAGTTTCTGATACATAAGTTAATACTGGTAGGACCACCAGAGAAAGTGGCATTTTACTTTCCGTAATCTCAATTTGTTTGCCAAGAGCTCGCCATCCCATGCTTATTCTTCATTTAATTTTTGTCTCATGTCCTGAGGAAACAATTACTGTCTGTCTTAAGAAGTGTACGTATATTCATTAACAATCTCTTGAGGTTCGTCCATAATCCTTCTTATTTGTTGTGTGCATTTTCATTGGACATTATCTTGATTTTACTTATCCATTTTCAGTCTTATATTTCTGCTTTCTCTATTAAAATTTTCTATCATATTTTGTAATTCCTCCCATGTTTCACTAAATAGAACTATATTATCTGAAAGTCTTTGAAGTTGAGGTATTATCCAATAATGTTGTTTTCTGCATTTTCCCAATCTAAATTCTTAGAAACTACTATTAGTCACGGCGTGAATAATTTAATGTGAGTAAACTTGTCATTCATAATACTTGATGTTTGTAGTATATAGAAGATCTATAGTAAGTGTTTTTATATTCTAGTATTAATCTTTTAGCAAAACATACACTATTTATTTAATAGATATGGATATTTATAAGCTCTGTGCTAGAGTACAAATAAAATTGAAATATCACCAAAGAAGTACAATAAATACTCGTGAAAAAAATATACCAATATAAACTAGTGATACAAACAACATATAACACGTAATAAATTACAAGCTAAGATTGTTTGTTCGTTTGTTTGTAGTGGAATTTAAAGGGTAGGTTTTTTTGTAAAGGGGACTACAGAGAATATGAGGTGGTTGGACCACTGGACATAGATGGAAGGAAGAAAAAAAAAGAGAGAGACTTATGACCAAAGGTGCCATTGGGTGGATCCCAAAACCAATACATCATTGGCCTATTCAATGAGCCGTCGCCTGTTTACCTCCAGAAAGAATCTATTAATTCACAATTACGACCTCCCATTTTTATCGTTCTTCGATGCCAAATTAAACTTCTTTTGTATTATTTGCAGTGATTACGGATACTTCTATAACTCTGTTACAGAAGAGTACTGCCACGTGGTATATAGCACAGAAAGAGTTTTAATGAATGTTCTTTAGATGAGGTTGTGGGAGTGTTCCGTGGGTCATCCATCATGGCTTCTTTCAATTTGCCGCTTGACTCCGCCTCTTCCGCTTGTCCGATTCGCTTAGAGTTCTTTCTGTAGTAGCGGCTTCGGCTTCAGGCTCTGCTCTGGGGTAGCTGTTTTAGTTGCTTCTTTTCACAGAGGAGGATCTATTATAATTATAATTATACAAAGTGAAAGTAAATAAGGTTTTGCGCAGGATTACACATTATTTGCAGAGGTGTTTACCGTACACTTTTACTCTTTGTTATATACCAAGAATTCCTCAGTAGTCGTTATAACATACTGTGTTTTCTCTAACTGAAGTTGCCTTGAATTTCGTCTAAAACAACATTATGACATCATGAAATAATTTATACTCTACTAGTGAACATGAGTTCTATTTAATACATCTACATTATATATGTATTTAAAAATGCTATATAATTGCAATGTACAGTATACCGTATTAATATAAATATGTATATATTTAGGTATATTGCGTTTCATCTCCCATGCCTATTGACGCAAAGGGCCTCGATTAGATTTTGCCAGTCGTCTCTATCTTGAGTCTTAAAATCAATACTTCTCCATTCATCATCATCTACTTCACGCTTCATAGTCTCGGCCATGTAGGGCTGGGTCTTCTAACTCGTCTAGTGCCTTGTGGAGCCTAGTTGTAAGTTTGGTGAACTAATCTCTCTTGGGGATTGCGAAGAGCATACCCAAACCACTCCATTTACACCTCGGCATGATCTCATCCACATATGGCTCTCAAGTAATCTCTTTAATAGTTTCAATTCTAATCCTGTCCTGCCAATTAATGCTCAATTTTTTGTAAGGTCTTTGTTCTCAAATTTACAAAGTCTGCTGGATATTGCTTCATTGTCATACCACGACTCCTATCTATGCAGTAACACCAATCTCGCTAAACTGATATATAGCCTGATTTTTATATGTAATTTTGGGCGATTTGATTTCCAAATTTTACTTAACCTAGCCATTGTCTGATTTGCCTTTTTCAATATTTCGTTAAACTCCAATTCTAAAGATTCTGTATTAGAGATCATAGTTCTCAAATATTTAAATAATTCCACCTCACTAATTCTTCCTACTTTCAACGATAATTCATTTTCCATTGCATATTCCGTTCTCATCATCTTTTTATTCTATCTATCTTGAGCCTAAACTCGTGTGATATTTCCTGCATTCTGGTAAGCAAACTATGCAAGTACTGTAGTGTTCTGCTAATAAGGACAGC
>NC_090746.1:59392602-59400102 GCF_036898095.1 Palaemon carinicauda
TCTCTCTCTCTCTCTCTCTCTCTCTCTCTCTCTCTGCAGTGTGGTTATGAGGATCTCATTCAGAGGATGACCTTCTTCCTTCATTTTATTGAAAATCTTTGTTGTGCCAGCTATCGTAAAAAAAGACAAACTTGAAAAACAAACAACAACCACCAGACTCATGAACATTGCGAATGGCTTCCTGTCAGGTTTTCAAAATCTGAAACTCCTCGACTTTATGTTCGTTGCTTTATTGTTTTAGTTTCCTGTTCGTAAACTTTAGTAACTGTTGTTGTATCTTTTTCCTGTTGGCTTGTTTACCTCTCACCCGAGTCACCATTGCGAGAACAGTTTAAGTGATAAAATAGGAAAGGGAAAACATGTAACAATAAGGTGGTAAATTTTTCGGGTTATGTGTTTTGCTAAAGGTGTTCGATTTTTCATGTTTGAGTATTCCACGTTCTTTTATTGCAGTTCAACAGTATTGCCTTTATGCGTGGCTGTCAGAGTTTATTAATGATACATTTTGATTATTTTTTTATAATCTAGAGGGACCTGGTAGGAATGTAAGTCTCTGAAAGGGTCTCGCTATACGTGAATTAAATTATAGCTTTTACACTAGGGACGTGCTACAAATATTTAATTGCGAATTTTGCATTACTCTAACCATTATATTGTAGTGTAGTTTAATCAATTAAGTTGGTTATTTGCATTTGCTAACATTTTGTTTTTGATACCTTAAATTTTGATGATCCACGTAGTTTTTTTTTTCCTCAGACTTTTTTTTATAGCTTACATATCCCTTTCAGCTTTATGAAAGATTCATTATCTCAAGTCAATTCCATTTGCTTACTGCATAGACAAAGTAGACCTTTGTGAAAGTTATACAACTGTAATTTTGCCTTTACATATCTAATTTACTTAAGGATGATTATATTTTATTTTTGTGACGTAATATCATTCAAGGTATACTTTCAAATTATATTTTTATAAACCTACTTTGTAAATTTTGAAGATATTCGATCTTCGTAATCAAGTTGATTCTCGTAATTGCCAACTCTCTTGATGACTTATCCCCACCTGTGAGTCTAAAGTTTTCATTTCCCTTATCAGTTTGTCATCTTAGAAAGTAGTATTAAGCCATGCGACCCCCTGCCTGGACTCTTGAGCTGAGTGTTTTGTCACCGACAGGGAGATTTGTTTATGGAACTCTCGCTGATTTACCAGAGAATTGGCCCAGCCGAATTTTTACCCCCGGAAAGGGTTTGACAAGGAGTATAGTCCAGGGATGGTCATTATGCTCTTTCCCCCCCCCCCCCCCGAGACTTTCTAATTTGAATATTTATTTATAACTGTAATTATCATTTGGAAATATTGAAAGATATGTCTGTTTTACACAACCTTTCATAGTAAGGCAAATAAAATAAGGAAAAATTGCAAATAAAGTATCCGTATAGAATGGGTAAGTAATATTTCTTGCTTGTGTGTTATGTGGCACTCACTCACTTGGATACATTAAAATGACGAACAGTTCGGCCATGCTTGGTCTGTACCAACACCAAAAAGAGTGTAGGGGCTTTAGTCTGTAGACCTTGAGGTTTAATTCCGTCGGTCTGAGTGTGAAATATGGTTGACACTTCCCCCTGTTCTCCATAACCCCAGTGAATTTGAACTTCTATCACTCACTCTCCCTAGTCTGTTATAGTTGGTAGAATCCTGATGTACATATAAGACATATTGACTTAAATTGCTGAAATTATGGCCTGTGTTGTCTTTACGTTAAATTAACATAAGCAAGAATTCATTCTTTACTCATATGCGACTTGTCTGACTTGTCTTAGTCAGTTTGGGTTTCCCAACAAGTTGGTTAATGAACGTGGTTACATATTTTTTTAAATATTTAGATTTATCAATTTTGTCTATTCTTATGTTTAATAAACAGAGGAAGTAAATACGACCACGCTTTAATAGTGTTATCTGAGTTGAATTTTCTTCTGATTTTCATAGTATTTTAATTATAGGAATTGAACCAATTGGTGATCAAGACCCGGTTACTTAAGTATAATAAATCTTTTGAAGCAAGCAGAGGGAATTTTCGTTACAATCTATATCTGGAGGATATTTCTAGGCCATATCCAGTTCCGGACAGTGACCTTCCGTGAAAAATTTGTGGAAAATTATATCATTAAGTTTTGTCAATACCTATATGTCAGGTCCTATTATTTTGATTTTGATTATGACTTGAGATTGATATCCAACCTTAAGAGGCAGAAGTATGCTGGCGACCGAGAAGGATACTTAAAAATCAACCATTGTTTTCTAGTCTTAGGTAGTGCCATAGCTTCTGTACCATGATCTTCCATTGTCCTGAGTTAGAGTTCTCTAGCTTGAGGGTTACAATCAGGCACGCTATTCTATTTCCTTGTTTCCTTTCCTCAGTGGACTATTTTCTCTGTTGGAGCCCTTGGGCTTTTGGCATCGTAATTTTCCTACTAGGGTTGTAGCTTAACTAGTAATGATGATGATAATTTTCAGTAGGTGTCGTTGATTGTGCTCTCATTAGCATATAATTGGAATATATTATATTACTTAGTAACAGTTGCTTAGGCATTTCTTCGAGTAAATATCCCTTTCAGCTTTATGAAAGATTCATTGAGGTGATTATTCATTGATATTCACGTAGACAAAGTCGATCCTTAGTGTTGTGTGAAAGTTATCTAACTATACTTTTGTCTTTATGCCTGGTAAGTCTCTTATCTAGAATTCATTTTTATCTAATAAACATTGCATACGAGTAAAAAAAAATAAGGTATCTAATTTAACATTCATACTTTTTACGACCCTCGTAATTAATTTTTGACAACATGGTATGCGACATTTATCATATGAGCTAGCATTTTAAAGTTCACCCAGATTATATCTGCTAACAACGTATGGACACTTAACGAAAGGTTAACCGAGAATAAACAAAGTTTCTTTTTCATACAACCGATGTGAAAGGGAGATATTTAGATAATCCTGATGAGTGAGGCACTCTCCCAAGTTACTTAAATATTAAGTAAATAAAATGTCACTTTGTATCACCCAGTAGGAAGGTTTTATCTCTCTCTCTCTCTCTCTCTCTCTCTCTCTCTCTCTCTCTCTCTCTCTCTCTCTCTCTCTCTCTCATCGTGCTGCTTTTTTTTTTTTTTTTTGTAAATCTAAAGATGTTTTTGTTTACATGATGAAGTCTGTGTTGGGTGTTTCTTCAGAAAGGCAATGTCTTCACATGTAAAGTCTGTTGTAGTTGCTTGCCTTTCCCGGCTTCTATGCGATCAGCTCTTTCAATTGACTTTCGATCTCGATGTTGATCTTAACATTGAGACAGTTTCCCTCCCTTTCATTCTAGAATCTACTTAACCAAAAATGTACTCTAGGTAGCAGTATTTTTTAAAGATTATTTCCAATTTTTCTTTAAACGTAAGTGCGCCGTGTGTGCTTCTCGAATAAACAACTTAGCCCCCCCCCCCCCCCCCCCCGAAAGGAAAAAAACTTCTTGCCTCTCCCATGCGAGTTTTAAGCTCTCCTTTTATGTCCTTTATTTGTCCTTTTTTTAATTTGTTACTACTGCATTTATCAACGTTCTGATAAGAAGTTTCGTATTAATAAAACAAGAATAAATAGAATCTCAAATAGCCAAGATAACTGTTGGAAAAAAGGTGTTAAAGAGGAGGAAATATTTCTGTTCGTGGAAATATTAGAAACAAACTAAAACATGAAAGTGCTGCAAAGAAAGGTATAGAATAACTTGGAATGCTTCAGCCTCTCTCATCCGTGTCAATGGTTACCCACGTAAGGTAATTTTGACACTTAAGGTACGGGATTTTGTATATGAGCACAGAAGGGGGTTTATTCTGACGGTTACATCGAGTATAAGGAAAGTTTAAAATCCGTGAGAAAGTTTCCTTGGATAAACTGAATTTCACTGAACTTAGAACATTTTAGGAATGTCTGCTACTAAAAATTTTCTTTGTATTTAAATATTGCCTTTCAATAGATATATTCATCTGCGTATGTATGTTTATAAAATAAAATTTACTACAATTAGAATTTTACCTTAACTTCTTTCATACGTCAAGAATGCACTAAAGTATCGGTTTGTTTGATTTTTCTAGTTGATAAAGTTTTTCTTTTTATTTTAAAGTATTTACGTAGTTTGGAGACTGAATTAACTTTCATATTTGATCAAATTAATATCATTTCTATAATTGTGGAAGTAATATTTGTATACGTGTTCTGAATTGTTGTTTTAAGGGTTTAATTAGTCTTTTAGAAATAGTAAAACAAAATATTATAATGCTTTAACGGGATTGTTATGTTGTAGATAAATCGTTATTATATCAACATTTACTTGCTTTACCTCAGTTTATGAAATGAACAAAAAAGGTTTACAAGCTTTTGATATGCCGACGAGTAGGGTCGGCGAGAGAGAGAGAGAGAGAGAGAGAGAGAGAGAGAGAGAGAGAGAGAGAGAGAGAGAGAGAGAGAGAGAGAGAGGTAACATCACAGTTGTCCTAATAAAGCCTTCATCAGTCGAACCTTCTTCGAAGCAACGGGAGGTCTTCTCTCAATAACAAATATCCAAACCCCGACCTCTCTTGGAAGTAAATAGTCCTTCTCCATAGCTGCGCTTCTCAATAAAAAATGAGTCTGTATATAGAGATCATATTGATGTTTTTTGTTGTTGTTTCCCAACAGGGTTTTTTAAAAGTCACTTTTCTTTTTCTTGAATGTTCAGTGAGTTATTCGCCTGATTAATGTAATCGAAAAGCTAGTGCATCCTACACGATGTATGTCGCAAACAGGATACCTCCTGGTTAGCTCTCTGGGGATAGAGGCGTTTGGTTTTGGGAAGTAAGTAAGTCTAAAGAATTGTGTGTGTGTGTGTGTGTGTGTGTGTATATATATATATATATATATATATATATATATATATATATATATATATATATATATATATATATATATATATATATATATATAAACTGGTTAGTAAAGGTTATAGATAAAAATCCTACAGCATATATACATATTTTTTTTCTTTTAGGTTTTAAGGATTCCGATCTTTCAAGAAATGTTGTAATTCTATATTTTGTTAATTGTACAGTGTTTTTCTATTTTAAACAACTAATTTTCATCATTAGTTGATGATTTTGACAATTAAGTGTTGTTAATGATCGTTAACTGTTCATATTATCAGTACTATACCGTTGAAAACTGCGAATATATAACAACGGGTCAAGGGACTGCGTTCAGTCCCATAAAGTGTTATACCCTCAATAAATTGAACCAGTGTGCTTTCATTATGTATGCTTAGGTTATGGGGGCAGAAGTATACTCGGAATGTACTTCCCTTGGAGTATCCTTGACAGAAAATGTTCATTGCATTTAGTTGTATATTACTGAGTACTTTGTTACAACATGATATAATAAAGTATAAATCCGAGCTGCGCATGCATGATATCATACACAGCGATGTATAACCCCGGGACTAGAAAATTTCACCCGTGAAATGAAACCTTTACAATAATTTCACCGCAAACTCTCTTATAATAAGGGTGTTCATGACAGCGTATCGCACTAAAAGAGTCCGAATCCCCACGACTCCTGGACCCCCTTCGGGGAAGTTTTTTTCCCCGTCGAAGTCTCCTTTAGATTTTCCACCCGTCGCATTAGGGGAGATAAAGATGCCCGCTGCATTGAAATCACCATTACACCTACAGCATCACGGCCTTCCATCTGCTCCATGTTCAAACACCCACTACCCGCTCTTTCACAATGCGCAAGCAGCACAGGTGAATGTATTTATACCTTCGGCCTGCTTGCATAAGGTTGTGGATGCCTGGGGGACTTGAAAATTTTTCTTCCCCCTCGCTCTTAGGGAACTAGGGAGGTGATATAGAAGGAGCTGTTGGTGGAGTGGTTCTAGAGAATCCTCCTCCTCCTCCTCCTCCTCTAAATGAAGCAGAAATGCAGAATCTAAGAGAAGAAAGAAGGGTTCCATTGGGATGCAGATATCCCTTCTCCCCCTTCCTCCCTGTGAATGAAGGAATTTGTATTCAAGAGGCAACATGGCGTTGCAGAGCGACGTGATCGCTGGGAATCCGATTCGGACGTAATGCGCTGCGTATCATGTTACCGTGGGGCTCTTAAATTTACGCTTATGACCCTCGCCAGGCAGTGCCAAAGACCCCTCGGAAAGGCATTTTGAAGTCTTATGGGTAATGTTGGATGATTATGCACTCTTAGATCATGTCGGATAGTCATTCAGAGGTCAAATTAGACTGATGTCTACTCATAGGTCATGCCAGATAGTCATTAAGTTAGGTCAAGTCAGACGGCTATCTACTACTGTCATGTTGGATAGTTGTCTACTCATAGGTCATGCCGAATTTTCATTAAGTCAAGAGGTCACATTAGACGGGTATCTACTCATAGGTCATGCTGGATAGTCATCAAGCTATGTCTTGTCAGATTGCTGTCTACTACCAAGTCATGTTGGATAGTTGTGTACTCATAGGTCATGTCAGATAGTCAAGTTAGAGGTCATGTCCGATTGCTATATATTATAAAGTCATGTTGGATAATTGTATACTCTTAGGTCATGCCGGATAGTCATTAGGTCGGAGATCAAAATTCGACAAGTATCGACTAATACGCCATGCTGGATAGTCATTAAGTTAGTCATGTCAGATTGCTATCTACTACTAGGTCATGTCGAAAGCTATCTACTCATAGATCATGCCTGATAAATATCTTCCCATAACATGTAGGATGCTTATTGTCTCGTGGATCATGTTGGATTTTTATATAATCGTAGATCGTATCGGATCGTTGTCTACTCATAGGTCCTGCCGGATAGATATCTACTCGTCACGTGGATAGTTATTTACAGTACTTCTAGGTCATGCCAGAGAGTCATCGTGAGAGGTTATGTCGGACCATTATTTACTTGATGGCCATATCTGATAGTTATTTACTTGCTAGTAGGTAGTAGGTTGGCCAGGGCACCAGCCACCCGTTGAAATACTATAGCTAGATTTATGGATTCCTTTGACTGGCCAGACAGTACTACAGTGGATCCTTCTCTCTGGTTACGGTTCACTTTCCCTTTGCGTACACACATAACGAATAGGCTGGCCTATTCTTTACAGATTCTCCTCTGTCCTCATACACTTGACAACACTGAGATTACCAAATAATTCTTCTTTACCCAAAGGGTTAACTGCTTCGCTGTAATTGTTCAGTGGCTATTTTCCTCTCGGTAAAGGTAGATGAGAGACTTTAGCTATGGTAAGCAGCTCTTCTAGGAGAAGGACACAACAAAATCAAACCATTGTTCTTTTGTCTTGTGTAGTGCCATAGCCTCTGTACCATGGTTTCCCACTGTCATGAGTTAGAGTTCTCTTGCTTGAGGGTACACTCGGGCACACTATTCTATCTAATTCTTTTCCTCTTGTTTTGTTAAAGTTTTATAGTTTA
>NC_090746.1:59405102-59410102 GCF_036898095.1 Palaemon carinicauda
AAAATACATTTAAATTATTTCCTGATTTATTGGGACACAAATTTATTATTTTAGAAATATAATAGAGGCGTCAAACAGGAAATCTAGATAGGTCAAGCGAGGATGATGTCTTTATAAAGCCACTTTGCAACCTGTTCTGCATAATTTCAAAATGACATGTTGCTGCTTATGGAGTTTAAAAACTAATGCAAGAGATTGAGATCTTGAAATTGAAGCTGGTCTTTACTGAGAGAGAGAGAGAGAGAGAGAGAGAGAGAGAGAGAGAGAGAGAGAGAGAGAGAGAGAGAGAGAGAGAGAGAGAGGGCGTGTCCTGGGGGTGTCCTACCAAGGGAGTCATGGGTATTTGGCTGTGGGTTCCAGGAGGGATGGGGTGTTGATATGGGGTCGACGATTGTCGAAAAAGGAACGTGTGATTCCATGGTGGTTTATTTCCCCCATAAAACGACTTACTCTCTCTCTAATCCCATGATTTACAGCAAATCATATTAATTACATTATAAGCAAATCCTTCGTGGCCTCGTAAAACCAATTCCAAGACGAACCAGTATATAAGTTCTCATGCAAATTAAGTCCTTTTGTTCACTTTACGTTTCCCTTTGAATTGCGAGGCAGAGAGAGAGAGAGAGAGAGAGAGAGAGAGAGAGAGAGAGAGAGAGAGAGAGAGAGAGAGAGGTTGATCCCCGTTGAGTTTATATCGACTGGATTGGCGGCTGCTCTTGGCATGTTTTGGTGTGTTTTATTATTATTATTATCATCATCATTATTATGTATTTTAGTATTATTTTGCATTATTTGTTGACTTCAACGTAATATTGACTATATAACCTTTGCCATGAGAAAACTCCTTTTTCATGGCTTTCAACCAACTCTTAAATTTTCATGTTTGAAGATACATTTAAATGTCTATTCTTCATAATTTCTTAGATATTCTTTCTTTAATTATTGCTTTACCTTGTTTTACACATTTTTCGTTGTCATTGATATGTATTCCTGTTTTCTACATCATGATTTTATGCATACATATAAACTATATATATAGATATATATATATATATATATATATATATATATATATATATATATATATATATCACATATATATATACATATATATATACATATATATATATATATATATATATATATATTAATTAATTTATGAAATGATAGTAAAATTTTCTTTGCTTTTCCAAATAGTCCAATTTTTAATTTTCAATTCTTAGTAGTGTGAGAACTCGACTTCTTTCTAAATTATGAATTCACATGAAATTGGCAGTGTAGTCCAAGATTTCAACTCTGTAAACACTAAAAAGAATTTAGATATTTTTTTTCTTTTTCATCGTGAAAATTCCTATTTTAACTCTTGATGGCTATTCTAAGAAACATGTAATTCTTGCTGTTTCCATAATGCGTATTTCAAATAAAATTCAAGGGTATGATATCAAATTGATGAGAGTTCCGCTGTCGCAATCAATTAAAAGAAGTTTTGAATTATGTCACTATGATGTACATGAGCATACAGGATTTTGTTTTGAGCAAATAAATCTTAAACGATTTTATGTCACACGAAACATAATAAGGAATGAATAAGAGTGTTAAATTATTTGCACTCTGTTAACCTTACCATTCTTGTATATATGCACTTAGTTCCGATATTTACAAAATCAATCTGATTTCATTTCGCGACTTTACTGTAAATAATTCTGCTTTATCCAATTAATTATTTGATATATTTAGTTTATCTATTACAATTGACTCCCTGTCCCAAGCTCTCTTCTTCACACAGGTTATTTCTGAAATCTCACGATTCAAGTTATTTTACGTTTATTAAGTACCTTAATTCAGTACAGCTGAAACATTATTTACCGTCATGTGAAATTAAGTTTTTCAGTTAACTCTGTCCTTCCGAAGAAAACTTTGGAGATAAGTTTCAAGTTTATATTCAAGATAAGAGACGACTGCTTAAATATATTTCAATTTAAATCTCTCTCTCTCTCTCTCTCTCTCTCTCTCTCTCTCTCTCTCTCTCTCTCTCTCTCTCTCTCTCTTCCTCATTTTCAAGAAATCCTGTGCAAATAGAAATCTCTCTGTACTTTAATCAGTTTTATATGAACCTCTATTTTATTGAAATCCATATTTTGTAGTGTTTCTTTGCATAATATAAAATTCAAAACTTACATATTTTATATTTTAGGAAAAATCTTAACTGAAGGTGGCATTTTTCTTTTAATACTTCCAGATCTGGCATTCGATATCTACTTGGAAGATTTGTGATCGGCTGATTAGAGATCTTATTTGGAAAAAACAATGAAGAGAAATAAAAAACGGGATTACAAATTCTTCCAGTGTTATAAGGTGAAGTGAACCTTATATTTTAAAATTTATTTTTATATGTATATGTATATGTATATATATATATATATATATATATATATATATATATATATATATATATATATATATATATATATATATATATATACACATAAACACATGCAGTATATCTTATGAATATCTAAAGTGTCTTGTTTTATTCATTCAGCTGCATGATTTAATACTAGTCTATTAGAACAAACTTTGATACAAAATATTTATTCGTGAAAATAGTTAATTGGGAATATAAGTGATCGTGCTAAATGAAACCCATTTTTTAAAGTAACAATAAGAAATAGTTTCGTTACATTGTAGATCAATAAATACAAGGTAGGTCTTTAACAATGGCAAAATTTCGCTTATATTAGACTTTCATGATTTTTTTTTCTTATTGTTTAATTAAGAGTGTTACAAGCTTGACTGTAGATTTTTTTTTTTTTTTTTTTAGTATATGTTAGGATGTTTCCATATATAAAAACTTGAGGTCTGGTAATACACATTAATTTATACATATTTATGCCAATGTATTTACCTACGTACACAAGAACCAAGTTGACAGAAGATAAATTTGTTTTAATTTATGTTTGTTTCTTAATACTTCCGTCCACAAAACTTTATATGCCGAATAAAAAATGGTTTCGTTTTCCAAAGTGTGAGAAGAGCCTCCAATTAAGAGGTGTCTGTCGCTTGCCCCATCCTCTGGCGTCTCCAATGGGTAGCAGATAATGGGATAAATCACACTGAACGTTTATGAAAATGTGTTGGTCGAGCTGTGAAAACTTTAGGTTAGGACAAGCATCCAAACGTGGCCCACCCCCCGGTGCCCGCAATGGAGATGTTATACCTATCTCTTGTTCGCAGCCTTGCACTCTGAAACTGCTCGTTATGTGCCATCGAGTTTGTGCGAGGATACATTAGATTTTAATATCTCTTCGTGTCATGTGTCACCTATTCTCAGTTTTTCATTTAGCATATACAATATTTTAGCATAAATACACTGAAATAGATATTTTAATCGGATATATCCTCTGCCGCTAATGAAGTCTTCCAAGCGTTCGAACACAGCTGTCGCCGCCATTAGACGGTATTGACGATGCTGCCATTAATCTCTCGCCACCAACCACTTTCCCGCGCTTTTGTCCGATCCGATACGTCGCCTTAGCCTGTAAGGCTCGGCTTCATTCAACATTAGGCACACATACTTCCAGCCCTAACTAGAATCGTAATTATGCCCAGGACGCTTCGATTCACCTTACATATGTATGTCACAGTGTATGGATGAATTATTTTAGAGAGAACGTGGGTTTTCCTTTCCAATGCATCATTTTTTGTTGTGTCCATAAGGATTCGTCCGGTCACAGATAATCGAATCGGACGAGCTGTATACATACGTCATTTCCCGTCCAAAGAAAGAGCGCCAGCTCACTACTTGCAAACAGCGCACCCTGGCGGAGTTCGGCATTGTATCCCAGTCTGAAAACAAATTTATTAGCCTTTTGAGTGCGTGTAATGTTCAGAGGTGTGGGCAGTCGGCCCCATAATTCTTACCCGCACCATAGACCTTGAGGAACCGCCAATGAAGTTGAAAAGCACCGACCTCCCCCGCTAAAGACGTCGTCTTGCCCATCCTTCATGCTCAACGGGACCTCCCTTGACAAATCTCTTCGAAGTGGGATCATTATTCCCTTCAGATATGATATCGAAGGATGCACTGACGTTGTTTCCCGATGGAATTCCCCATGAAGGATGGATGGCGAGATAGGCACCCCCAGCGGAGTCGCTGTGTCAGTGGCTATGTTCAATTCTGTGTAGAAGAGTCAAGACTTCGTTGGTTCTTTGTGACGGCACCGACCTGCTCCCCAGGAACTGCCATCCAGCCGGGTTCACTAGTCCTGGCCCTATAATTCTACCTTGATAGTATTTATTGGATTTAGATACTTTCAATATATGGCTTCTAAAACACACGCCCAGAAATCTTAATTTGGAATTTGATGAATATGTTGCATTACGCAATGTTCTTTTGTTTAAAGTACAATATATTTGCCGTGGATTAGGAGATGCTAAGTAATCGCTCGCCCGCGCAAACATCAGCTGATGTATTTGTGTGCTATGCTATTTTATTTGCTTAACTTCGGTAGTAGTAGAAAAAGCATTCATCAACCCATTAAATAGTGTACTTCACTTTACTATATTCATCCGTATTAAGTTTCACTCGAGGTGTATATATATATATATGTATATATATAATTATATATATATATATATATATATATATATATATATATATATATATGTATATATGTATATGTATATATATAATTATATATATATACATATATATATATATATAATTATATATATATATATGTATATATATAATTATATATATATATATATATATATATATATATATATACTGCATATATATATATATATATATATATATATATATACATATATATATACATATATATATATATATATATATATATATATATATATATTATATTATTATTTATTTGTACGTAGCTTACTGAACAAATTCGTTCATTTTTATCGCTTGCTTGCTTCAAATTTCAGATGTACTTCTACAAAAATGTGACAATAGAGACTAAAAGGTTAAGCAA
>NC_090746.1:59415102-59423418 GCF_036898095.1 Palaemon carinicauda
TTGAAGGCGGCTTAGTCCTTAGGAATGTGATAGGTGTGAAGGAGAGCTATTCCTTCTGGAGACGCGTAATCAGGAAGGATTTGAGATTTGAGAAGTTGGTCTGTCCTTAGTGTGGAATGGCTATGGTCTCATCATGTCCTGATGTTTATCCAATGGAGCTCATAAAAGAAAGGACCATTTTGGATGGTTTATTCATCGTTTTTTATACATGGTGTCTGTGAACTAGGAATTACATATACGTTCACATAATAGTTATGAATGTATATGTGTTAATGTATTTGTACTATTGATAGATATAACTTCTATACTTCCAGGTACTTTAATGTCAGTATAGCAACCTACGCACTGGAGATTTTAGTAAGGACTATTACATAGCATTTTGCGTTAGCTATCTTATGAATTTATAGTAACTTGGAAGATAAAAATAGTCATGAAGTGCTATGAGTTTCCAAAAACTCTCAGTAGAGAAATTGAGGCTGTTAGAAATACATGCATGAAAGGTAAATGTTAACATGTGGCTGTTATAAATGCACACACAAAAGTTAAATATTAGAATTATATGCATATCGACATACATGTATGTATGTGTAGAGATGAAGAGGAAGGGAAGGCCTGAGAATCTATCCCTTCCCAACAGTGTGTATTGCGTTTGGTCCAGCATATCTCAAATTCCTCAAATGTATCATAATCCCCTGAGAAATCTACTTTTTAATCCCCCACCCCTCTCACATCTATCCCCCATTTCACCCCTACATATGTACCGGAAAGAGAGAGAGAGAGAGAGAGAGAGAGAGAGAGAGAGAGAGAGAGAGAGAGAGAAGTAGCAATTAATCTGTTGTAATGAGAGCCGCAGCCACCTGATGAAGATGTATGTAATCCCTACGAAACAGCGGCTTCTTTTATTCCTTTTTGTGCCTCACTTAAGCTGACGTCAGCATAAAAGCTGATTGTGTTTACTGGGAGGCGGCCGTGTGGGAAGACGGCAAAAGAGGAGAGACTGGAGGACAAGGAGCCTCCGAGAAATGCGATCTACGGCAGTTTTCGTTCTGTATATTTGTCTCCGATTAGAGTAACTTACATCCTTTTCTTTACATTAGATGTGCATTGATTCTTTCTCTCTCTTTTATATATATATATATATATATATATATATATATATATATATATATACATATATATATATATATATACATATATATATGTATATATATATATATATATATATATATATATATATGTATATATATATAAATATTATTATTATATATATTATATTATATTATATTATATATGTATATATATATATAATATATATATATACAATATACATATATATATGTGTGTGGATATAAATATATATATATATATATATATATATATATATATATATATATATATATATATGTATGTATATATATATACACATGTATATATATAAATATATGTGTGTATATATATAAATATATGTATGTATATATATATACATATATTTATATATACACATATTTGTATGTATATATACACAGAATATGCAGTATATAAACACGTTTATGTATGTATATATATATACACACAATCACACGTGTTTATAAATCAATATATATATAATATATATATATATATATATATATATATATATATATATATATGTATATAAAAGATTGGTCACTTAATGCTAAAACTATTTAATATGTAGTTCTGGTAACTCGAGAGGTTTCAATTAAGAGCAGTTTTTTTTTAATAACCTTTTTGGTCCGAAATCCTGAAGCTTTTTTATAGCTTAATTTGCGTAGCTTACTCTAGGGGAATAAATTTATATGAAATAAAAAATTTATATGTTTACTAATTGATCTTGATTTTCCCGATAGGCTTGTAATGATAAAAAAAATAAGTTTAATAAACACCAATTTGTATCTGGCACAACTTTCATGAGATTTTGGTATATAATAACACTCTGATTTTCTAAATATTTCAAAAATCTTGATAAAAATGTACAATTCTGTTAGGTCAAATCATTAGATTTTTATTCAGATCATAAAACACGGCTCCGAATTACATAAAAGACGCAGTGCCTTTTGCTTATACTTTGTAAGCCAATATTCAATCCAAATTGTATGAGCTCTTTGCCCTGATGAAATATTCCCTTTTTATTGACTCTCTCTCTCTCTCTCTCTCTCTCTCTCTCTCTCTCTCTCTCTCTCTCTCTCTCTCTCAGATGTATGAATTATATATTGTATGTATATATATATATATATATATATATATATATATATATATTATATATTATATATATTATATATAAATATGTATATATATATATATATATATATATATATATGTTACACGTGCGTGTATTAGTTATTGTATTAATTAGAAGTCTTACATCACAAACGAGAGATTTTTTACAAAAGAACGGAGGGTTACAGAGAATAAACCTTTTATTCTATGAATTTTGATGAATGCTAGGTGAATGTTAGAAACTCGTACATGCTGGCTCGTGCTCACGGTACAGTAATTAACTATATTAAGTGTTTCTCTGTGGAACTGAAATGCCGCCTTTCTTAAAGAAAACTCTTAATATTTTTTAGGTCTTTGCGAAACTACACCAATTTTTGGTCACATACTAAAAATTGTTTTCTATGCTAGATACTGATACAGGACTAATTCTATGCCAAAGGTATTTTCCTTTTTAGGGTTTAAATTATTCCCGTGCAGGCAATCAGCCGTAGCAAATCGACGTGAGGTACGATTTAGATGTTGGCTATATAAGGAACATTTTAGTGTCTTGGCAACATGACATTTTTTAACTCTGTCATAGACAATGTAAATTACGTACAGTATTAAATTTAATAATTAAAAACAAAGTTAAGGCTTCTAAACATCTATAACAATCTGCCTATTTTGCACATTATCAAAATTTTTTTTTTCATTATTTTACTTCTGCGATTTTGTTTTTGGGAGAGAAAGAGGGGATTCCTCGCAAAGAAATTTAGTTTAAAAGAGTATTTACATAGTATTATAATCATTATTATTATTATCATCATTATCAAAGTAAAGTAAGTAAACTACAACCTTAGTTAGAAAAGCAAGGTGCCATAAGCCCAAGGGCTCCAACAGGGAAAGTAGCCCAGTGAGGAAAGAAAAGGAATTAAGGAAATAAACTACAAGAGAAGTTTAAGATTAATGACGACATTACAGAATTTTTTTCATATATAAACTTTAAAAATTTCAAAATAATAAGAAGAGAGATAAGGTAAAATAGTGTGGCCGAATGTAAGCTCAAGCAAGAGAACTCAAATCCAAGACAGTGGAAGACCATGGAACAGAGGCTATGACACTACCCAAGACTAGAGAACAAAGATTTGATTTTGGTGTGTCCTCTTAGAAAAGCTGCTTACAATAGCAAAGTCTCTCTCTTATCCTTACCAAGAGGAAAGTATCCACTGAACAATTACATTGCAGTAGTTAACCTCTTCAGTGAAGAAGAATTGTTTGGTAATCTCAGTGTTACCAAGTGTACGAGGAAAGAAAAGTGTAAAGAATAGGCCAGACTATTTTGTGTGTAGGCAAAGGAGAAATGAACCGTAACCATAGAGATGGATTCAATGTAATACTATCTGGCCAGTCATGTGACCCAATAACTCAATAGCAGTAGTTTCTCAGCGGGTGACTGGTGCCTTGTCCAACCTACTACATACAAAATTGCTTCATCTCCTATTCTTTGTCAAACTATTGTAAAATAATTGAAGATCCTAATCAAAATAATTAAGATTATGAAGTCATCTAATCCCCTATTGTTTAATAGATGCAGAACTGCTCTAAATCAGACGGTTTTTTTTTTTTTTTACCTTATTTTGAGTGACCTTTTTTAGGCTTAAAAAAATTTGGTCCGTTCCTGATTATCATTTATCGATTACAATTCATTTTAGAAATGTTGGTAAATTAGATATCTGAACATTAATTAACTGATAAATGGTTTATTTTGTTAGCTATAGATTTTCTTTGCTAATTATATATATAATATATATATATATATATATATATATATATATATATATATATATATATATATATATATATATATAGTGTGTGTGTGTGTGTATGTATGTATGTATTTATTTGTTTATTAATATTATTGGATTTATCTGCTAACTTAACGGAAATTAATGAATCGTGCAACTAGACTCAATTTTTTTTAATGAATTGCATTTGCAATGACTCGCAACGGTGCCCTTTTACCTCGGAAAAGTTTCCTGCTCGTTGATAGGTTAGAATTATCTTGTCCAACCAATCAGAGAGCAGGAAACTTTTCCGAGCGAAAAGGGCACCCCTACGAGTCTGTACAAATCTGCTTCACTAAAAAGAATTGTACTATAGTCAATACTATTTTTGCCAATACTTTGAAGGTTTATTCAAAGCGCATTTTAATGGGTAAAGATACCACTTTCATTATTATTATAAGAAATTTTATATTTGTATATTTTATATCCTCATCATCTATGACCAATTTTTAAAAACAGCCGGTGCTCATTGCACTGAGGACGAAGTAGCTTTATCATTGAATATTAAATTGACGTAATTAACAAAGTTATTTAAGTGATCAGTGATGTCATCAACATAGATAATGACGCTAACAGTAAGTGATTTATGATTGTCAAAATAGAATTTATGATTGTGAAAATAGATGCATTTCCTTTCTCAACTTTGGGTTATAGTTGCCATCTTTTCTCATTCACAATAGTTTTCATAGATTACTAACAATGAAAATAAAAAGTACCATTCTTTTTTATCCCAAAATTGGTAATTGATTTTTTGTTTAAATGCAATTTATTTATTTACATGCAAATATTTATCCTAATATCAGCTCCTTTAACAATTTTGTTTCTTTATATGAACTGTAATAATGTTTCGTCTTCCATCTCACTTGTTTCTGTACAAATAAGGTCATATTTACGCTTTCATTTTTTTTATTTACTCATATAACCACACCTCTGTCCCTGGGAAAAAAACACAAATCCTTATCCTCAGTCACCCAAAACCTTTTTGGAAGGTGCCTTTTGTATATTTCTCTTCCAGGTTTTATTTATTCTCACTTTTTATAGATTTTTTTTTACCGAGGGATAACAAGCAATTAGCGTCTCGGGTTCCGGCATCGCTCTACCGAAACTTGTATTGCCTCTTTTTCCCCTGTTCATTATTTTTTTTCCATTCTTTCCTAGTATCTTGTTGGTGTGTTTAAGATTTCCTCATCTCCTACAGCCACAGGTTGTTGTAAAAGGCTGGGGTGGGGGTTAAAATTGGAAAGGAATATCGACCCTGGGAAAATAACGGGTGAAAGACAACCTGTCATTTGCACGCGCAAAGAAGAAACTTTAGCAATCTGATAAACATACTCAGAGCTTCGTTAAATATTCTATCCCGCTGTAAATTCATATTTTATCTTATTACCAGTCTACAAATGGGACAATTTTTCTTATATATAGTGAAAAAATTATGAAAAGCAAACAATCTGAGGTTTTCTAAAAATTAGTTCCATTTGAATGGGAAGCTTACAGAAAGTCATTCGATCTATAATTACTAAGAACAATTTCATTATATAAGATATGATTATGAATTACGGTAATTAAAGGAGAAAGTATCCTACTAGATCACGAGAAAGCTTCGTTCATTGAACATCGATTCATTTATCATTAATAGTATCCAAGCTACAACCCTAATTGGAAAGAAGAAAACTATAGCCCTAATTAGAAAGAAGAAAACCATAAGCACAAGGGCTCTAACAGGGAAAATAGCCCATTGATGGAAGGAAATAAGGAAGCAAATAGAATAGTGTGCCCGAATGTACCCTTGAGCAAGAGAATTCTAACCCAAAACAGTGGATGAGCGTAGTGCAGACGCTATGTCACTACCTACGACCAGAGGACTATAATTTTATTTGGCAAAGTCCTTCTCCTAGAAGAGCTGCTTACCATAGCTAAGGAGTCTCGTTTACCATTCCCAATTGGAACGTAGCCTCTGAACAATTATAGTGCAGTGGTTTACCCCTCAAGCGAAGAAGAATTTTTCGAATGTTTTAGTGTTGTCAGGTGTATGAGGAAAGAGGAGAATGTGTAAAGAATAGGCCAGACTATTCGACTTGTGTAGGCAAAGGAAAAATGAGCAGTAACCAGAGGGGTATCCGATGTAGTACACATCTGGACCAGTGTTAAGATACTGGTTACGTTAAAAGTCTAGCTAAAAAAAAAAAAAAAAAAAAAAAAAAAAAACAGGCAGTTTCATATGCATCTGCAAAAGGAATCTTGTCCTTGCTGGGACTGTAGTGCTGTTAAATTCTGATAATAGTGACTTATTCTCTTGGTTAACTCACTGGGGGACTCTCTAAAGGATTACAAGAGACGTTCAAGTATTCCAGGGTTAGACATATCTGATACTATAGCCTTTGAGAACAAATATTCAGCTCTTAAATATTCCAGATTCTAAGGGATTCCTGGCTGTAGTCTTTCTTATTTTTTATATTAAGAGTTAAATATTCCTGGTCCAGAGTGTAAAATATACGCGATCCTGATAGTTAAATGGTTAAAAGCTCTACATCCCAAAGCTTAATTATTGAAAACCACAGCTATAGAGTAATATTTTTCACATTCTATACGAGTGTGGTTGAAGGATTTACAATACCACTCTCCTAGGTTTTCAAGAATTTTAAACTCCGGTTCCCAAGGGTTAATTCCTTCAAATTTCAATAGTTCAATTATTATTAAAGAAAAACCTGTGTGGAAAAGTTCAAAATTCCAGATCCAAGTGGGTAAATGGTTGAATATCTATCATCTACTTTATAGTAATCTATGTAACGTCACTTCGACTCTTAGCCGCACAAACTTCATAGCTTTCAACTGTACCTCTGTTCTCGTTTCACCAATTTTGTCAATCTTTTGTTAATTATATCTCCAATGTACAAGTTCAGGGTTTTTCCTGATTGTGCTTTGGCTCTTGAATAGGCGATATTTGATGGTATATTTGATGGTATGCAGTCGTCGATCTCCGTTTCAGATTAGCAAGAAAAAATAGAGAAAAAATATCCAACGACCTAAGTTAGTAAATTCTCTTTTTTTTTCTACAAAAAGTTTAGTCCAAGGAGTCCAATCTCTCTCTCTCTCTCTCTCTCTCTCTCTCTCTCTCTCTCTCTCTCTCTCTCTCTCTCTCTCTCTCTCTCTCAAAATGGAAAATACAAGAGCAACGAGAGATAAAATTTCGAACACTTTCGTGTGTTACTCATTTCCTCTATATGTACTATAAACAAACTGCTTAATTTTTTTGTATGTAGTTTTCATTAGACCAACATTCCAATTTTTCTTCAGCAACCTTGCAATATATCTGCAGCTTATAATCATTATCGCATAAGGTATACAAATCGTTAAGTTAAAAATAAATCTTATTATGAGTATATCTAGCTTATCTGTTGTGGCAAAAGACATAAGGAGAATTTATTGGAATAAATAATTAGTTATAAATTTCTTTTACATGGGTAAGCTACTCGTCTCTAGAATGTTTTATTTTCTGTTATAGAATTGCATAAGTTTCTCAAGCTGCTTCGTGAATAGGCCGATAAAAGCTTTTGACTACCGTACTAAAATGGTGATTTGTAAGTTTGCTGGGTATTTTGTTAAGTATTTGCAGAAGATGTAAATCATCAAAAGATATAAATTTCATATACATATATTAATATATGCATATGCATGTAATATAATCATATTTAAACATTTATATCAATATTATATTTATAATTATATACTATGTATGTATGCATAATCTATATTGTGTATATATATATATATATATATATATGTGTGTATATATATATATATGTATGTATGTATGTATGCATAATCTATATTGTATATATATATATATATATATATATATATATATATATATATATGTATGTATGTATGTATGCATAATCTATATTGTGTATATATATATATATATATATATATATATATATATATAGTATATATATATATATAGTATATATATAGTATATATATATATATATATATATATATTTATATATATATTTATATTTAATTATATATATATATATATATATATATATATATATATATATATATATATATATATACATGGTGTGTGTGTTTGGGGGAGTATGTATTTATTATGTATGTATAAATGTTGTGTTTATATATATGTACGTATATTTTCTCTCTCTCTCTCTCTCTCTCTCTCTCTCTCTCTCTCTCTCTCTCTCTCTCTCTCTCTCTCTCTCTCTCTAATGTGTTGTCACTGTTATTCTACAGC
>NC_090746.1:59423918-59426418 GCF_036898095.1 Palaemon carinicauda
TTTCTACAGCAACCTTTAAATCCAACAAAAGTGGATTTTTTGTATACCAATAAAACGGATGCACGAGAGAGAGAGAGAGGGGAGAGAGAGAGAGAGAGAGAGAGAGAGAGAGAGAGAGAGAGAGAGAGAGAGAGAGAGAGAGAGAGAGAGAGAGAGAGAGAGAGAGAGAGAGAGATTGTTGAGCCAAAGCGATCCAATAAATTACTCCACCTGAATTACTCCTAAAACCTTAGGCACACACAACAGGCAATCCTCAAACGATAAATTGCGACCCTTGTATTTCCAACTCGGAATTTTGACCAAACATTTGCGGTCCCATAAAATATTGGCGTTTGTCCGAACTGACGTTCTTCCAGTTGGGTCCTGGACCCCTTTTATTCGGGTGGAGGAGAACCACTTCCTCGGACCTGTGGGAACCAAAAGATGATTGCTGGTATATTCTTTTCTTATTGCTAGTTGAAATTTTTATTAGTATTTCATTTTGTCTCATTTTCATCAAGCTTAGAAATGTTTTGGAGAATTGGTGGGAAGCTTGGAACTTAGGATGAGTGTTTTGTTGTTCTGGAACTTATTAAAAGGTGGAAAAATAGATTAAAACGTTTTCAGGATAAACATATCTTTTATTTTTGTAGTTTTAAATGCTAAAAGTTTTCTTGATTCTATCAAAGTTTCATGATTTCAGAAAAAAAAAGCAATTAGATGTAAGATGAATCTTTAATTTCAGAAAACATAGATTCTCGTGTGTAATTTGTTGAATGGACATTTATTTATATTTCCATTAATAATTTTGATAAATCACCATAGAGATAAAAATGCTGGAAGTTTGTTTAATGTCAACATTTCCCTCACCTGATTTTTCTGATGTATGCAAGCTACAGGCCATCTTATACAGTTACAGACTTCCAACGTCTACAGTATTCTGAAGTATCAATGTCTATCGTATTCTTATGGTATATAATAACTAATTCTTTTCCTCTTTAAATTTGCAAGTGATAATTAACAAAAAAAAAATCTTTTCTAAATAACCTTAACTCTTACTTTTGTTATTAACAAGGTTGTGTACGGTATTCAATTCACTTCGTTGGCGAAGCAGTGCTTATAATAGAAAAATTTATATGTGAAAATTGAAGATTTTCTTCCTTGCTTAATGTGACGTCGTAAATATTGTTGCTCGAAAAATAATCTTGTGTAACTATTGTGTAGTAGATTTTTACTATAGTTAATAATATTACAAATTTGAGATTATTTCAGTCACGCCCATCAGCAACATCTCTGAAAATATTTATTTTATAATTTTATTACGAAATTCAGTTTAGGGCTGTATGTATATTTAAATAATAATTAGCAAGATAACTTTCATCGAAAAGGCATTTTTCGATAATGTGTCCAATCTTTCGTTTAGCAACATTCATTCAGTGGGCGATATGAGCCAGGTTCGTTATTTTAGTACGTTGACGTTTCGGCGTTAAATGTTTAGAGTATTATCTTAGTGTAATAAGAATGCATTGGTGTTTGTGAATAATATTTCTTCAGGAGAAAGTTTCAAGCAAAGAATACGAGAACACCTGCACCTAAAGAAGCCGTAGAATGTCTCTGTAATTGAGGGCATGTCTCTACCAGGCCGTCGGGGAAATCAAAGTACGAAATCTTTTTGTCACACGACACCCTAATGGATGCAGTGCATTTAGTGAGGGCGAGAGATGCTGGTGGTAGAATTCCCTTGCCAACAAACGAAGATGATGATCGTCTATGCTTTAGACGATGGGAAACTCCGGAAAGAAAAACGGAAGACAGTTTTATGAAGGATCGTGAATGGAGCAAAAAGGAGATAAGAAAAAGAGGGCAAATAAAAAAATGAAAGAGGAGGAAAGACCTCGGGCGGTAAAATTCATTAAGACATCGGCCGACCGCTTATTTCTGAATGGAAGAGGAAATGATCGGCCAATTGGAAAAGGACCAAAGAAAACGGAAGACTTCGCGACAACTCCGACCAGACCACAATGGGGTGGCGGTGCGACAAAAGCTTCAAAACTCCGAGGACAAGCATAGGAGGGGGAGGGAGAGGGAGAGACCAGAGGAATGACAAAGAAAGGGAACATCGAATTGGCTTGTAAAAGGGAACGAGTTAACGCAAGTGAACCCGGGCGACAAATTCTCATGTTTCTTGGTGCTTTATTGAGAAGTTCCTTGGAAACCGAACGACCCCGTCAAATTTGTATTTTTAGGCTTAACTATACTTGAAACGTGATAATTTTAAGAAGCGTGCATTGAAAGAAGTGTTTAAAAGTCTTCTTTCTTTAAATTCCAAATGCTTGACAGACATGGAGTCAAGTTTCATTTTCTCTCTCGAGTCTGAAACGACCAGTCATCAAACTGTAAAAACAGTTATTTCGGAATCATTGAATTGCTGTTGGATTTTTTCAGTCTTAATCTGGAAAAAAAATGAGTTTACTTGAAACAAGTTTAACTAAATTTCAATCCCATAAAAAGTGAATATTAA
>NC_090746.1:59431418-59491418 GCF_036898095.1 Palaemon carinicauda
GTTTTTTCAACATAATTCATGGTTGGCTGAGTATTGTTGCTTTAGGACTACTGTAGCTAATTATATAAGACCGATTACAGGCTGATTGTTGTTGCTTTTAGGACTACTGAGGCTAATTTTACATGACCTAGAGGCATAGTGTTGTGGGTTTTTAGGATTACAGTACCTAATTGTACATGACTTACTACAGGCCAAGTATTGTTGTTTTTAGGATTACAGTGCCTAATTGTACATGACCAAATATAGGCTGAATATTGTTGCTTTTATTACTACTGGGGCTAATTGTGCGTGACCTTCTACAGGCTGCATATAGTTATTTTTAGGAGTACATTGCCTAATTGTACATGACCAATTGCAGGCTGAATAATGTTGCTTTTATTGCTACTGTGAATAATTGTGCATGACGTACTACAGGCTGCGTATTGTTGCTTTTAGGATTACAGTTTCCAATCGTACATGGCTGATTACAGTCTGGTCTGACTGTCCATTCCTACCTCTGAACCTTTTTTAGTAGCCGATTTTTCTCCCAATCCATATGCTTACCTGCGCAGGTTTGCTCCTAAGCCTTGTGTTAGCCGAGTCTATTATTTTGAGTTTTTTTTTTTATTTATTTATTTAACAAGCTTCTTCTCTTTCGGCTTATTTAACAAACAATTTTGTAAAAGATACCCTCGTCCAGTTTACAAATCACTTTTAAGGAACAAGGCTTATCGCCTATCGAGATTCATTCAAGTTGTTCCTGTCTCAAGTGAAAGGTTTTGTGCCATAAGACATCTGTCGACTCGTTTACATTTCAATTTTACATCAGCATTGGTGAGAATTTCATTTTAAGAATTCAATTCTTATAATCAAGGTAGAAATCTATACCTTTTAAATTTCCATTTCTTAGTCAAGAGGAAAGGACCTTTTTTTCCGTTTCGATCGCGCGTTTTTACTATTTTGACCTTCTCTTCATAATAAAAACAACGGTAAGACGTCAGGGAAAAACTATTCACTCACTAAGCGTAAACAAACCAGTACTTGAACCGGTCAAGCCAGTATGAGTCTTGCAGCTTCGCATATGTGTAAAAGAGAAAAAAAGTAGTTACCAGTGTCAGAAAAACATAATACGTATATCAGTCGACAAGAGCATCAGTAAAGGAGGCAAATGTATGATGATGGTTTGTGGTAGTATAGGGGGAAGGAGGGAGCTTGGTAGAAGGAGAGGGACATTGAAAAAGTGTTATGGATGGGAGGGTAAGGGGGAGAGAGGAGGGGGATTCTTAACGCACACACATTAACCAAAGAATGGGAGTTTGACTCTCCATTCCTCGTCCAAAGAGGGAGTCACGCGGGACGAATCGAAGTCTGACCAATCAAAATATTTCCCCAAGTGTCACCTACCGCAGCGATGGTGGCGCCGCCCTAGTGGACAAAGACACCAGTAATGGATCCGTTCCACCCTCTGGGAGGAACAGCCTCGTTTGTGCCGTACGAACTCATTAATATCGCGCTTGATATCTCATGAATGAGAACCCACTCGTCTGTGATAGAGCCGTTGCTTCGAATCTCTCTTTCGCCTGCGAAGACATTTCCCTTTTGCCTAATAAAGATATCAGGATTCCTCTATTTAACACATCCAGGTTCTCTTATACATCCTCCTTCTCATCACCATTCTTTTTTTTTCTCTTTTTTTGCTTTCTTCTTCACACCTTTTAAATCAGATCCGAGATCCCTGCCTGGAAAAATCCCCCTGCCGATTCGTTCCAGCCGCTATATTTCATTTCAGCGCAACTTTGTGCTGTAAGCGGAGCCGTCCAGTCTGTCGCTCGCCTAGTTGGCCATTTGGAGCCGTTTAATATATGTATGAGTTTGGTACGGACGACCACCCCGAAGGGACTATTTTTCATGCCACTCCAGAAAAGTTGACCTCATGTGAAACTACCCCGTAGGAGAGAGAGAGAGAGAGAGAGAGAGAGAGAGAGAGAGAGAGAGAGAGAGAGATTGTTTGTGCGGGTATAAATGACATTCAGATGTTGCAATTATCATCTCGGAGCCTTTAGAAACTAATGTGAATAATCGTGCAGTTGGTCGTGTTTCATCTTCAATGTGCAATACACGAGAGGTTAATTGTTACTTTGATGTCATGACTTTTAAGAATGAAAATCGTCAATATCAGGAGTATGGTAAACTACGTTGTTCAGGTCACTCTTTAAGTAGCCGATGGTACTTAAATCTGCTACATTTTTATCGGCCTTGCCATTTTCACCTGTTTGACATTTTACCTCAGTTGGATTCAGTTTAGTCCATCCCCCAACCCAAACACTTTCATCCGTTTATTTGTATAAAATAAACTGCCTACGATACAATGTGTAACTGTATTGGCAAGTGTTGACAAAATTATTTTTCCCAATTTCTCCTCAACGTTCTGCAATCCGAAGATACACGAAGTGTGAGGTCTTAAGAGGAACACTTTCTCGGATTGAAACTTTGTAAAGACTTTTTATCCAAATGATCGAGGAGAGGATGGGTGTTATTTTTTCTATCCAAATGATCGAAGAAAGGGTGAGAATTATACTTGCTTGGATATTCGTTATTTTTATTTGCTTCAATGTCCATTTTGCTATTCCATTATCATGCAAAATTATTTTACGAATGAATGGTTGTCCTGTACAACCAACGTTTAGATAAGTTTACTAATAAAGTTTGTCATATGAGTGTGCGTTTTTATTCTAAATCTATTTAGTGCAGTAATAATTTTTTAAGAAATTTCTGCTCTCAGATATTTGAAATATTTATTCAAAATATTTTGGCAGACATTATTATTAAAGATATATATATATATATATATATATATATATATATATATATATATATATATATATATATATATATATATACATATATATATATAAATATATATACATATATATTTATACATTATATACATGTATATGTATGTATATATATACATTATATATATATATATATATATATATATATATATATACACACTATTTACATGTATATGTATGTATATATCTACATTATATATATATATATATATATATATATATATATATATATAATGTAGATTTATACATACATATACATGTATATAGTGTATATATATATATATATTTATATATGTATATATATATATATATATATACTGTATATATATAATTTAGCGTGTGTATAATGTATATATATACGTGCCCTTTTAGGAATACTAGAATTTAGGGATTTACTGAATTTACCCATCTATATATGTATCTATGCATTAATATTTATATTTATACATTAATAAATAAATATATATATATATATATGTATATATATATAATATATATATATACACATTAATATATGTATATATATATATACTTTAATATATATATATATATATATATATATATATATATTTATATATATATATAAATATATATGTGTATATATATACACATTAATATATATATATATATATATATATATATATATATATATATATATATATATATATATATTGCTTTCGTCATTGTCTTGAATTTTGTGAAGATATTCTGGTTAATAGCATTGACGCCATTTTCGCACACAACAATTTTCTTCATTTATAACTTTTTCCCTCTCCTTCGTCAGAGCAAGAAAAAAAATGTTGGGTATGTATAAACATGTTAGATTGGTCTCCCTCAAGTACCCCCAGCAATGGCGAAATATCGGCTAGCTATGGCTCAACAAGATCATTGAATGGTTCAGAATAATGTTGTAAGAATTCTAAAAGATCAAAACAAGTTTTCCCCTGATAATCAAGTTTGTTTAGATACGGATCATTCCGTTTCTACCTAAAGAAATAATCTTTTGGCTGCTCTTTGATTTTGCCGAAGTAGAAAGCAGCTGAATACTAGTTCGGTAACTTGCTAATTACGCTTATAAAGGAAATCATAGATGTGTATGTATGTTGGATTCACATATCGGCAAACGGAATGCAAATGTAGACTCCATAATTTTCTCCACATTGCGAAAGGAACGTCCCAACGACCGGTTGCATTCTCTTGGACAAAAAGAAAGGTGAGATTTACGGCCGATTTTATGGGCTGTGCAGAGACTATAAAATCATGTCTCGTGTTTATAGTCAGGGCTGCCGCTTATGGTTGTAAGTAAAGAGATTGCCAGAGAATAAATTCTTATTTGATCAATCAGACTTGTGTGGATGTGAGACTTGTTTATTTCTGTTGGTGTTTTTTATGGATTGTTTGTTCATTTTCTTTCCTTCCTTATCCAACTCTTGTGTTCTTTTTGGCTCTCTTAAGTCTGAGTCGAATTTATCAACCAGAATATTTTTGTATGTGATAATACATCTTTTTGTTTTATATTTTTTCCAACTCTTCGTTTTTTAGTACGGTTATCGCAAGATTACATTATTGTAAAGTGCAATTAATTTTATTCTCAGATAAGGCTTGACGAAACACATTTGAAGCAGAGTTAAAGAAGTATCACAGACATGTATGGGGAATCAGAAAATAACGCATGGATACAAGAAAAAAAAAAGTGGTGCTGCTGTGACGGCAGAGAATGCTGCAAGGATCCGCTGATTGCTGTGTATGCCTACCACGTAAGTGATATTATCAGTGTTAACAACTCTCCAGCGATATTGATAGAGTTGAGCATCATGGACGTTTTAGTTGGGTCTTCTCAGACATATTTCGGCTACATCGGCTTAATGGGATGTCTTTAGATCAACTATCAACGTCTGAGAGAGAGAGAGAGAGAGAGAGAGAGAGAGAGAGAGAGAGAGAGAGAGAGAGAGAGAGAGAGAGAGAGAGAGAGCTATGGACACAAATTATTCTGAAGAATAGTGGTACACATGTATTCAGTAAAGTAATAATTTTGGCAGACTGAGTTGCACACTTCTGGAGCTATGTTTGCGTAGGAAGGTTTTGCTTACAGTGTACCATACGCAGGAAATCTTTTCAACACGCACTAATAGCCTTTTACTTTATATACATTCCTTCTTCATTTCTTCTATTTTGTTACCTAACCTTTCGACTTCTATCTTATGATGCAGCTGCCCCTAGCCCCTCTACTTTCGCTTCAGCACGGAATGGCTTTCCTGGTCCCAATACCAGTCCCCAAAGTCATGGATTTAATCTTGTCAGCATATCTATCATGCTATAGGTTTTCCGTAAAATCCTTTACCTAATTCTGTTTCTGATCTAGGTCTCATTGAATTTTCTAATTCTAATGTTTAAGAAAAAATAAATCAAATTTTTCTTAGTCAATTTGTTATTCGAATAGATCCCTCAACATTCTATGCATAATCTCGTAGCATTTTGTTTTTTTTCCTTATTTGAAAAAAAAAATTGGGATCTGTTCAACTTCTAAATACCCTAAGTAACGCTAATTAAACTTTAATTTTATTGTAAGCAAGCTTATCTCGATATATCCTTGGCTGGTTTGTTTCTTGCTTGCTTAATTTTACTCGCCAGGATTCATGTCTAGGCATATTTTGGAATTGAAAAGTACTAAGACCCTTTTTAAAGTAAGTATTGTTTAGCCAAGAGTTCTACTGGTAAAAAAAAAAAAAAAACTCCTTACCTCCCACCTACCTCCACTCCCACTAAAGAAAAACCTCAGGTTATGGGAAGATGGCTTTTAACAGGAAATTTCATCCACTGCGGCAAATTGATCACACAACAAAAGCCAAGCCGAGACCCATAATCTCTTGTCCAGTCAAGGACATAGTCTTTTGCCAAGCTTCACTATAGCAAAATTAAGTTTACGGAATATTGATGCTTTAGCCCCATTATGCCACAACAGTGACAACACTGTCTAACTCCTATACCATAATTGAAAGTGGTTATCAACTTTGTTAAGGTGGAGTTTTTTAAAATCAAACTAGCCTCTCTCATTCAAGAAATAGTGGTATCCTGCCTTAGCATCCTGTCCCTTAATCTGACAGTGGACTCCTAAGTAGAAGTGTTAATTTCAATAGTGTTGGAAATTGTTTCATTATAGCTCATTAAGGAAGGTGTAAGCAAGTTTTTTTTTTTTTTGTTCGTGCTTTTCGGAAGCTGTGACCTTTCAAAGCGTAACAAAAGCTTTAATCTTTGAGCATCGGCGAAATATTTTGTCAAACATGTAGTATTTGTCCGGAAGACTTTTATTTGCTATATAGTATTAGTCTTTATCCCTTCCATCCTCTAGTCTTCTTTCCTAAACATATTATAAAGAAGTGACCATCTACCTCATAAAAGTCCTCCCAATTTCTATTTTCAAAATATTTCATTGCTATAAAAAAATCTTTGGGTTGTCTCTGACATCTTACCTAAGTCGGAACCGGTACCATAAGCATTCCAGAGATATTGAAAGAGTATTATGCTTCAGCGAATCAAATGCTAATACTGTCTTTGTGTAATTTCACTTTACCTTTTCCGTAGTTTAAAACTACTTTAAATGTGTTGCACCCAATGCTAGCTTGGATCGATAAGAATCTGCCATTATGAAAAAGACCACACTCCCTCTTAAAGAAATCGCCTCTTATTATCGCAAAATTCATAATTCCTCACACAGAGCTGTTAAAAAAAAAAAAAGCTTTGAGTTACTTTATTCATATAACCATTTTTAATTGATACTGGTACTTTTTTTCATTCTAATTGCTCATTAAAATTTACAATACTATAAACAAGATTTTGTCCCTAGCAAAGTTATTAGTAACATCTTGGGGAGGAAACTGACAATCTACCAGTTTTATTTTTTATATCAATGTACCTATCCATCTTTTTTCTTTATCAATTCATTACAAAATATGCTTATCTCTCTTAATCACCGAGGCCGTAAAGCAGTTCTCTTGGTTATTTAATATGGGGCGTGGTTCTAACGAAAGTCAAGTACTTTATTATAGTAGGTAACAAAGAAAACATCAATCACACACAGCCTCTTGACCATTCCAAGGCTCTATCAACTTTTGTCTCCTGACCTTAAACGATGAATGGATGGAATTTTGGTCTTAAGCTGCTACTGGAATCAGGAAGGTCATTCTGTGCTGCTGTGTGAATGGGGGTAAACACTACTGTTTCACTGTATCGTCTGTGATGATATTGATTTGAATACGTAGTGTATTGTGTGTATTATGTTTAAAATGCCATAAATTGTTTTAAAATGCTGTACGTTCATTATGTAGAATGTTTAGTAGTATTTAGGATAAAATATTTGTATTTTAAGGGACTGAGTAATATGTGGATTTCTTGTTGTGCGCTGCCGAGTTTGGGTTTGGATAGGTAGGTAGCCAAGTTCAGGTTAGACGAGAGTCACGAGAGTATGTAAATCTGTGGTCTTTAGGAACGGTTGCCGTCCGAGGCACACCTACTGTTTGGACGGGTTATCATTTCCCTGTGCCGTAAAGAGTGGTAATAGTTTACAACACCACGCTCTCTATTTACTCCAAAATAATGGAATCCTGCAATTTTCATCTTCTTGCCCAGTAATTAGGTGGTTATTTAAATTCTGGGAAAGCAATAATTATCAAGATATGTTGGGGAAGGGGTTATAAAAAGAAAATAGCTCGGGTTTCCTCACTAAACAACTCGGAACTGACATTTCAACAAAGTCAACCAAACAGAATTCGTGATGCTAGCGTACATAAACAGAAGTCTGTGATGCCAGCGTACATTTGATATACTGTATATTCAAAATATGCTTAGTTAAAAATGGATTAATTACTCAAAAGTGTCCATAAAATATGCAATTTACAAATAGTGACACTTTTGAGTAATCACTCAATTTTTGATTAAGTATATTTTGAATATACAGTATATCAAATGTACGCTGGCATCACGAACTTCTGTTTATGTACGCTGGCATCACGAATCCTGTTTCGTTGATTGTTGACATGTCAGTTCCAAGACGTTTGGTGAGGAAACCGAGCTATTTTCTTTTTATAACCCCTTCCCCCTTCCTCAACATATCTTGCTAATTATTGCTTTCCCAGAATTTAAATAACCACCTAATTACTGTCCAAGAAGATGAAAACTGCTGGATTGCATTATTTTGGAGTAAATGGAGAGCGTGGTGTTGTAAACTATTATGACTTTATTATATTATGTTAAATGATTGTTTCAGGTGTTCTTAGAGCTGTTGTGTGGCAATGCTTAGTGGTAACTACCTAATTATACTACATGTTTATTTTGTTTCCGGTCAATATTGTACGTAGTTTATAATGTTATGTTAGCCTTAAAGGTTCATTGTGATTATTAGTAATTGATAATTATTCTAGTTCATATTCACGTGATTTACTGGTATGTTTGTTTGATGTTTTAAGTTTATTTGAATTACTTATCTCGTTATGGTATGTACTTTCCTAGAATAGTTTTGTGGATTGCAGTTTTTTAATTTATTAATTAAATTTATTTAGGATATTTTTTAGTATTTTTGATTACGTGTTTCAGATTGAAACGCATCAATAAAGAGCATTGTAACATCTCTCGTGACTTTCACTGCACATTCAACATTTCAACACATTTGACACAGGCCAAGAGGACGTTCACGAGAAAATGCAATATATTCGAGGACACCGTTGGACAATGGAGTGCTTCAACGGCGCTGACTGAGGTTTATGAGGAAGTCTGCAAAGCTTATGATGACTTGGAAGTTTGTCATGAGAATTGTCTCTCTCTTCGTTAAGGTTGGTGCCAGAGAGGAACATTTAATTGAGTTTGACGAATATATTGATATCTTCGAAAGAAATAAAGTCCAGATTATGTCTAGCCTACATACAAAAACGATATTCATGTGAAAGAGGACTCCAGTGTTAGAAGGGTTAAGGTGAAGGCTTTGCAACCACCTCATTTTAGTGGAGACATTATAGATTTTCTGAATTTCAAAGATGATTTTCAAAGATTGATGGTACATAGTTTTGTTAAGGATCCTTATGCCCTGAGGTCATGTTTGAGTGGTGACGCATCAAATACTGCCTGAGGTATTGGAAATGACTATGATGAAATGCTCAGTAGGTTAGATTTAAAGTATGGTGATAACTGCAAGTTAGTTGATGCAGTACTCTAAAACTTTAAATCGATCAAGCCTGTTAATGATGGTGATAACAGAGCGTTTGTCAAAATGGTTGAGAGAGTTGAGAGATGATGGTTAGACCTACAGAAGATGAATCTTGAAGGGGAAATGAACACGTCTAAAACAGTAAGCTACATAGGAAAGTTACTACCTATGACCCAAAAACCTGAGTGGGTAAAAGGGCAGAAGAACATAGAAGCTCCATTGAATTGTTTAAATATCTGATGGTCTTTCTGCTTGAAGAAAAAAGGGTACTGGAATTTATGAATTCAGATATCAGGACATATTCGAGTACTAGGATTTGTCATAATAAATCAGGTTAAGTTAATGAAGATACGATAACATCCATTAAAGATATTCCATATAAACATAATGAATTACTCCAACGTATAGATCAGCTAACTCAAATAGTAACTAATTTAAGTAAGGTTAAAATATATTTTGATGATGATACTTCGCAAACTGGGAAGTGCCTATTACATGAAAACTGCACATAAAATACTGGGAGCCGCTCAGCATTTGGCAATTAGGGTAATTTTGAGAACTGTTGAGGCGGTAAGGAAAATGACAGCATGTTTCAATTGTCTAAAAGCTGGTCATATATCAAATTTTTGTCGTCTCAAGAATACTCGCAATGTAATAACTGAAAGTCAGAGATGTGGAAATTTCATTATCCATTACTTCCTGGAGCATTTTCAGAAGGTTTGATGTACAATGCTACTCTTTCCGTCGATTCCAAGTGTCTGACAAGAAACAAAGCATTGCTAATGATTAGTAAATTATACAGCAATGGCACACCTTTCAATACGTTGTGGGACCCCGGAAATGTGGAATACCAAACACAGTTGCTGGAACGTTGGCTTTATTCGGCTTAAAGTTGTAGCAAGGTGTTGGCCAAGCCGGTACAGTGCTATAGACTCAATGTTGCCAAGATAGCATGCAAACACCAGCAGTCACAGTTACCAATTCACACCACATTCACCCCCACTGAGAAGAAGAATATACAGTACAGTACACATTCGAACCATAACAAAACATGAATTCACTCAGATTTCACACCAACTGCAATTATTCTCACATCGCATTTGCATTACAAAGCTCACCTTATTGGCACTACAAATTTCATATTTTAAACACAAGACTTACCCGGTAGTTATATATATAGCTTACGTCCCTGACGTCAACGGCAGAAAATTCGAAACTCGCGCCAACCGCCAGTTGGATAGCCAGGAGTACCACCCCTGCACCCTAGCGAGGTACCTGGGAACCATTCCAGTGACCCTCTTATATTCCCTGCCGTCGCTAGCGGCGACACGTGAATTCTACTCCGTCATTACTGATCGTTTTTTTGGTGAAGTACAAATCTTTGGTTATTGACTCCCGCTTGTTTTTGATCTCGCTTTGGATATTTCTTGGTTTTGTTTGGATTAGATGATTTTTGACCTTTGCTTGTCTGAATTCTCTTTAAATTTTCAAAATGGCCACCCCCTCTATTACTTTTAGGTTATGTGTGACTAGTGGGTGTAAGACCCGTATGGCTAAAGCCTCTCTTGACCCCCATTCTCTCTGTGTTGCATGTAGGGGTAAAGAGTGTGATTTAGGTGATCGCTGTGACGAATGTGTTTTGCTGTCAGAGCATGAATGGATTGATTTTGATAAATACAGGCGTAAACTTAAAAGGGATAGATCGAGGCGTAGTTCTTCTTGCTCTTCTAGAGATATTTCCTCCTCCCATGTCATTAATCCTATTCCTTCACCTGTAGTGGTAGATCCTGATCCCACTATTGCAATTGCTAATGAACCTTCACTAAAGGATATGTTAGTGGCGATTCAAGCTCTTGGCGCTAAAGTTGAATCTTTGGCTGCGGACAGGACACAGTTGATGTCCGATGTGCGTCTTTTGAAAGGTGAAGGTGCAAGTGCAGTGAAGTTAAGTGCAGTGGAGGGTGCGCCTGCTCGTGTCTGTCGTCCTCCTAGTCCTAGACCTTTTCCAAGCTCCCCAACCCCTGGGAGAAGGAATGTCGAAAGGCGAAAGGAGACGAGAGGCTTTAACAAACGAGCAGACGTCCCCTCGAACGTACCTGTGGGCGCCTCCCAGGACGTTCGCCCTCACCATCGGAAAGGTGAGGTTAAGTGTTTTTCGTCGTCTTCGGATGACCCCTTGCCTAAAAGAGGCTGGAAGCTCGCTTCCAGGCCTCTTAAGAGATCCTATGATACGGCCTATCGACGTCCTGCTAGTTCTAAGCCTGGATGCAGTCATTGGGATTCTCCAGAGCCTTTTGAAAGCCCCCCGACCAAACATCCTTTTAGGACTCTGGACGTTTCCAAGGATCCTTCTGGGCACCCAGGTCCAGGCTTTACCTCATTCCAAGCTCCCAAGCAGCCTTCAGACTGGATTTCGCCTTCTAGGCGCTCTATTCCGTTTAGAGGTGAGGAGAATGTTATGACCTCATCGCCGATTTCACAACGTTCAGATCCTGACTTTGTTTTTCTTCAAGACATGCAAAGCAGGCTCTCTTCCTTTATGCAATCATACCATCGCAGCGACAAATCTTGTATCAGCGATCGTGATCGGAGAAGTGAGTCAGGACATGTTTCCGAGCGGCCTCGTATTCGGGGTTCGAAGCTTCCTGCTAGCCGATTCGAACGGCCTTTAGGAAACGATCGTGATCGTTGTCCTAAGTCCGCTGTCCACGGTTCTAATATTGAACGTGATCGAGACTGTGTGCCTGTGCGTTCTTCTAAGAAAGACGTCGGACGTCCTGTTAAACAGGTTTTTGATCGCCCTTCGACTCAGGTTCCTGAACTTCCTACTGAACAGGCTGCCGATCCTCAGGTTCAGACTGCCGAACGTCCTTGCAAACAGGCTACCGAACGTCCTTTTAAACAGGCTGCCAAACGTCCTATCCTTCAGGAAATTTCCCTCTCTGCCAATTACTTTAGTGAGCGTCCTTCAGGTCGCATTTCTGGGAGGGTTACAGTTGAACGAGTCGCTGAACAACGAGCGATTCGTAGTACCGATTGCTTGCCAGTAGTTGACTGCAAGCGTGTTTCTGAATATGATCCTGAACGTCCTTTCCCTGGTCATATTTCGGATGTTAGTTTGGATTACGAGGAGGAGCCTTATGCTTTTCAAGACATGGACAGGAACTTCTCGTCTCTGATTCGGTTGAGCTGCACGCGACTCTGCCGCCTGTTACTGTTCGCAATGAGCCTGTTTCTTTTGCGGTTGACACTCAGATTTTTTCTGATATTGATACCGCTCTTAACCTTTCTGCTCCCGGAGGAACGTCGCTGGAGAAGGAGGTAGAAGCACAGCTTTCTCCTTTGGAGTTTGATGACGTTCGGCTGATCTTAAAAAACTTATGAAAGTTTTTACGGAAGAGTTTTCGGACTTTTTTGTGCTTATAGCTCCACGCTCTCCTCCGTCTGAGTTTACTCTAGGCAAAGCCTCTAAGAAAGCCCGTTTTACTAAGATGGTTCTGTCACGTTCGTCCAAGAGAGCTCTGAAATTAATGGGTGACTGGTTACAGTCTAAGAAGGCCTTAGGAAAGACTTCTTTTTCCTTTCCTCCAGCTAGACTGGCTTCGAGGTCGAGCATCTGGTACGAGACAGGAGAAGTTCTCGGCTTGGGGATTCCTGCCTCTGCCCAGGGAAATTTCTCAAGCCTCATAGACGCTCCTCGTCGGTCGGCCATGAGGAAGACCAAAATTTTTTGGTCCACTTCAGAAATGGACCACCTTCTCAAAGGAATTTTTTGGGCCTTTGAAGTTTTTAACTTCCTAGACTGGACGCTGGGGGCCTTGGGTAAGAAAGTTGAGGCTCTTAAAGAGGGGGATACCTCTGCCCTGGTCCATTTGATGTCGTGCATGGACAAGGCCTTAAGGGATGGCGCTAATGAGCTTGCAGCTCTTTTTTTCTGCAGGCATCCTTAAGAAAAGAGACCAACTTTGCTCTTTTCTTTCGCAGGGGGTGACTCCCTTCCAGAAGTCCGAACTCTTATATGCTCCTCTTTCTCCATTACTGTTTCCGCAAGAACTTATCAGGGAGATCTCTGCAGCTTTAGCTCAGAAGACCACTCAGGATCTTGTCTTCAAGTCCGCTAGAAAGGCTTTACCTTCCTCTTTTGTCAGCCGCAAGTCTAAGGAAGATACTTTTCCTAAGTTTTCCCAGCCCTTTCGAGGAAGATCTTCTAGTAGGGGTAGCTCCAGACCTGATGCTAGAAGGAGTAAGAGAAGAGGTTTCAGGGCAGGGCAAAGCAGAGTCTGACAGCTTTCGCCTTCAGGCAGTGGGTGCCAGACTCCTCAAATTCTGGCAAGCGTGGGAGAAGAGAGGGGCAGACCAATGGTCTATTCAGATCTTGAGGGAGGGTTACAAGATCCCCTTTCAAGGGAGCCCTCCCCTGGTCTCAGTGCCCGTGGATCTCTCTCCCAGATACAGAGAGGAGGCAAAGAGACAACCTCTTTCGAACCAAGTGTCTCTTATGTTAGAGAAGGGGGCCATAGAGAAGGTTCAGGATATCCGTTCACCTGGTTTCTACAATCGGCTATTCCTGGTACCCAAGAACTTGGGGAGATGGCGTCCAGTTCTGGACGTGAGTGCGCTGAACAGGTTCATCATCAAAACGAAGTTCACCATGGAGACTTCGAAGTCAGTGTTAGCAGCAGTAAGGAGAGACGACTGGATGGTCTCATTGGACCTTCGGGACGCCTACTTCCACATCCCCATCCATCCGAGCTTCAGACCCTACCTCAGGTTCGTTTTCATGGGAGACGTCTTCCAATTCAGAGCCCTATGCTACGGTCTTTGCACAGCGCCTCAGATCTTTACGAAGCTCATGCTGAATGTAGCAAAGATCTTACATTCAAGGGGCATAAGAGCCTCCCTGTATCTCGACGACTGGCTTCTCAGAGCGCACTCTTACGATCACTGCCTGAAGGATCTTCAGACAACCTTGGACCTTGCGGAAGAACTAGGTCTCCTTGTAAACAAGGAAAAGTCTCTCTTGGTTCCATCTCAAGAGATTCTATATTTGGGGATGACGATACGGAGTCAGATTTTTCGGGCTTTTCCGTCTCCCTCAAGGATAGAGCAAGCCAAGTTGAAACTGAGTTCGTTTCAAAGCAAGGAAGTTTGCTCAGCAAGGAAATGGATGAGTCTGATTGGAACCCTCTCCTCCTTGGAGCAGTTCGTCCCACTGGGAAGGCTGAACCTTCGTCCTCTCCAGTTCCATCTCAACACCCATTGGGACAAGGAAAGGGACTTAGAATCGATGTCCATTCCTATCACGAACCCCATCAAAGTCTGCCTTCGGTGGTGGGAGGAATCAGACAAGTTCCAGGAGGGTCTCGATTTGTCAATGAAAAGCCCAGACCTTGTGTTATGCTCCGACACCTCGGACACGGGATGGGGAGCAACCCTAGACAAATTAGAAGTCTCGGGTCTTCGGACAGAACCCCAGAAATCTTTGCATATCAACCACAAGGAGTTATTGGCAGTTCTTTTAGCCCTCAGAGGTTTCGAGGCTTTAGTCACCAACAAAGTAGTTCAGGTCAATTCGGACAACACGACAGCATTGGCGTACATCTCGAAGCAAGGGGGAACGCACTCGATATCTCTGTACGAGACGTCAAGGAATCTCCTGGTGTGGGCAAGAGAGAGAAATATTATTCTTCTCACGCGTTTCATTCAAGGGGAGAAAAACGTTATGGCAGACAGTCTCAGCAGACGGAATCAGATCCTTCCAACAGAGTGGACCCTCAACCTTCAGGTGTGCAAGAGCCTGTGGCGTCTTTGGGGTCGTCCTTGCATAGACCTCTTCGCAACCTCAAAGACGAAGAGGCTAGAGGCTTATTGCTCCCCTGTTCCAGATCCAGAAGCAGTCCACATAGACACGTTTCTTTTGGACTGGTCCAATCTAGATCTCTATGCATTCCCTCCTTACAAGATCTTGTACAGGGTAATACCGAAATTTGTGACATCCAAAGGAACCAGGATGACCCTTGTGGCTCCCTATTGGCCGTCAAGAGAATGGTTCACAGAGGTACTGGAATGGGTGATAGACACCCCAAGAATTCTTCCTCTAAGAGCAGATCTTCTCAGACAACCCCACTTGGAAAGATTGCATCAAAATCTCCGCGCTCTTCAGCTGACTGCCTTCAGACTATCGAGAGACTCGCTAGATCTAGAGGCTTTTCGAAGGAGGCAGCTCAGGCTATTGCGAGAGCAAGAAGGACTTCAACCATCAAGGTCTATCAATCTAAGTGGAAGGTTTTCAGAGAGTGGTGTAGAGTCAACTCTCTTTCCTCATCCAGTACCTCTGTAGCTCAAATTGCAGATTTCCTGCTTTATCTTCGAAGGAAATGCAATTTCTCCTCCTCTACTATCAAAGGCTATAGGAGTATGTTAGCTACTGTGTTTAGGCATAGAAGCCTTGACCTCTCTGGCAATAAGGATCTACAAGAGCTTCTCAAGTCTTTCGAGACTTCAAAACGTCGGAACCAAGACTCTCCAGCCTGGAATCTGGATATTGTTTTGAAATTTCTCATGAGCGACAGGTTTGAGCCACTGGGTTCAACTTCCTTGAAAGACCTCACTATGAAGACTTTATTTTTGGTCAGTCTTGCGACGGCCAAAAGAGTGAGCGAGATTCATGCGTTTAGCAAAAACGTTGGGTTTCGTAATGGCAAAGCTGTCTGTTCCTTGCAGTTAGGCTTTCTTGCCAAAAACGAACGCCCTTCTCAACCTTGGCCTAAAGCATTCGAGATTCCAAATCTTACGGATCTGGTTGGAGATGAGGTACAAAGAGTCTTGTGCCCATTTAGAGCTCTAAGATGCTACTTGGAGAGAACAAGAGATTTACGAGGCAAGTCTGAATCTTTGTGGTGTTCAGTCAGGAAGCCCTCTTTACAGATGTCTAAAAACGCCTTGTCTTATTTTGTCAGGCTTTTAATTAGGGAAGCTCATATTCATTGTAATGAATCAGACCTTGGGCTTTTAAAGGTCAAGTCACATGAGGTCAGAGCAGTGGCAACGTCGGCTGCATTCAGGCAGAACAGATCTCTACAAAGCATAATGGACACGACCTTCTGGAGGAGCAAATCCGTGTTCGCGTCGTATTATTTGAAAGGTATTCAGACTTGTTATGAGGACTGTTTCACTCTGGGTCCATTCGTAGCAGCGAGTGCAATAGTGGGTGAAGGATCCACCACTATGTTCCCATAATCCCAATAACCTTTTCTTCTCTTGGTACTTTTAATTGTTTTTATGGTTGTTTGTGGAGATTGTGTCAGTCTTCCACAATCATTGATTTTGTCAGGTGGTCATGTTTGTGCCCTGAGAGCACCCGGAATTGGTTATTGGAGGAGGTTCTGTCATGATGAGGTTTTGACACAGGTTTGACAGTCCCTTCGAGATCTTCAGCCCCCTGGGAGGATCGCTGGATCTCATAAGGCTAGCAGACATAATGAGGCAGAGTTTCATTGAAGTCAGCTTCCTTATCAGGTATGAACCCTTAAGTTTTGTTTTAATTAACTCTTAAGTAGAATTCCAGATATGCTAGCTGTCTCTAACCCTCCACCAAAGGTGTTAATCAGCTATATATATAACTACCGGGTAAGTCTTGTGTTTAAAAATGATATTTTCATTAATAAAATAAATTTTTTAACATACTTACCCGGTAGTTATATATAATTTTAGTCCCACCCTCCTCCCCTCTAGAGACTAGAGGCATGGAATATATGAGGGTCACTGGAATGGTTCCCAGGTACCCCGCTAGGGTGGAGGGGTGGTACTCCTGGCTATCCAACTGAAGGTTGGCGCGAGTTTCGAATTTTCTGCCGTTGACGTCAGGGACGTAAGCTATATATTGTACCAACCGTGTTTCACACAATTGTACATAATTCCTTTTGTATATATTATGCTAGTATCTTCGCTCTTCCCTCGCACTAAAACGAACATGAAAATTCATGTCTGGTTTTTCCTCTGTAATATTGTCTGGCTTTTGAACTTGTTATGTCCTGTTGCCTTGAGGTTTTGTATATAAGGAGAGTGTTCCACAATAATATAACTCAGTCGTTTCTAACCTGCCTTTGAGTTCACACCCTTACTCGGCGCTGTCACATTGGTGACCCCGGAAGTCGACTCGCTCCCACTGCCTTCCACCCCCACCTCCCTCGCCCCTCCATCGTTGGTACTATGACGGAGGCGGACTCTCCTACGGCAGTTGGCACTGCGGCCGCCCCATTGAAACTTTCACCGTTCGCCAGCGGAGAAGTCCACTTTCATATCAGGGGCGTGACTCGCTCAACCACCAAAGCGGATTATGTTCTCGCGGCGATACCCGAGGAAACCTTCCCAGAAATATCCGACTGGCTTTGTGAACAAGGAGACACCCCAATAGCGTATGACGCCCTCAAAACATACCTTCTGCAGCAGTACTCGCCGTCGCCAGCCGCCCGTATAGCAAAGCTTTTTCAGCTCTCGCAACAACCGTTTGGGGACCAAAGGGCTTCGCTTGCCCTCAGGGAAATGACCAGTATCGCTCGCCTTCAACCTACCGCAGACGGCTCTCCTCGTGAGGTGAACCTACTCCGTGCCCTTTGGATACGCCGTTTACCTGAACCTGTACGCGCTGCCATACCCGATGTCGATAGTTTACCCATAAAGGACTTGATGGCCAAAGCCGACGCCCTTATGGACAGCCACTTCAAGACCTCCATCAACGCCTCCACCCCTGATGACGAGGATGCCTATTCAACGTCAACCGAAGCTGACATGAATGCCGTAGGACATACACGCCTACCCCGTGACGTGCCGAAGCGGCGACAAAGCCGCCCACCACCCACCAATCACTCGCGCCCCAACGAACGACTTCTACAGCCACTTACTACCTCCCATCCGCCGCAGTTTTGCTACTACCACTTCAGATTCGGGGCAACCGCGAAGAAATGTGCCAAAGATTGTCAGTGGCCAAAAAACGTGTAAGTAGGCCATCGCTTGTGGCGGTGGCCTCCCATGTTTCTAATCTTTTCTTTTTACAGGATGCAGGAACGGGCGTGCGATTTTTGGTAGACACGGGTGCTTGTCGTTCTCTTTTGCCAAGGAAACTCTTCAAGGCACAACGTAGTCTGTCTACATCTGCCGACGTCCGCTTGGTAGCTGCCAACGGATCTGCGATACCCACCTACGGTTACGAGAACCTCACATTATCATTCGGAAACGGTAAATTCAATTGGAAGTTTCTCGTTGCTGACGTCACAATGCCAATCCTCGGTGCGGATTTCCTCTCTCATTTCCACCTTCTGGTCGATGTCGCCCACCGACGATTGGTCAACGCAGACTTGTACTTGTCGACACCTCTTCAACCCGCCCCCTCTAACCTCGCTCTCCACATCAGCGCACCCACGGATGCCTACGCCCACCTCCTCACGTCGTACCCGGAAGTTTTCCGTCCAGAACTTCGCCAAACGCCCACGGTTCCTGCCAAGCACGGTATTTATCACCAATCCACATTCGCAAAATTCAGACGTCTGGCACCGGAACGATTGGCAGCCACCAAACAGACGTTCGCCGAAATGGAGAAAATGGGCCTTTGCCAAAAGGCCTCCAGCCCATGGTCGTCACCCTTACACATCGTTCTGAAGAAAGACGGCTCCCTCCGTCCGTGCGGGGATTACAGGCGCCTGAACATGCAAACAGAACCGGATCACTACCCCCTCCCAAACATCGCCGATGTAACCTCCTACCTGCACAAAGCGAAGGTTTTCTCTACGCTCGACCTCCTGAAGGGGTATTATCAGGTGCCTATGAACCCAGAAGACATCCCCAAGACTGCCATCACCACTCCGTTTGGCACATACACCTTCAATTACTCCTGGTTTGGCCTTCGTAATGCTGGGGCAACGTTTCAACGTCTCATGGATGGCATCTTAGGGGACCTCCCTTTCTGTGTATGTTATGTGGACGACATACTTGTGTTCTCCTCCTCAAAAGAGGAACATCTCCGTCACCTGCGCATCGTGCTCGACCGCCTGCAACAAAACGGCCTTGTAGTCCGGTACGACAAGTGTACCTTTGGCGCCAACGAAGTGTCGTTCTTAGTGCACCGTATCACTCCTGAAGGAGTCCATCCCCTCCCTGAGAAGGTAGCAGCCGTTCAGAATTTCCCCGCGCCCTCGACCGTCAAAGCTCTGCAGGAATTCTTGGGCATGATCAACTATTATCACCGTTTTCTGCCAGCCATTGCCGCCACTCTTGCTCCCCTCTACGCCTCCCTCAAGGGCAAGCCAAAGGACCTGAAGTGGGGTCCCCTTCAAGAAGCAGCCTTCTGCAATGCAAAGAAGGCCCTATCAACTGCTGCGGCTCTCACTTTTCCTATCCCACACGCCCCTCGCCTTCTCTCCACCGATGTCAGCGACGTCGCTATTGGTGCAGTACTCGAGCAGGTGGTCAAAGGCTCGCCCCGCCCATTGGCCTTCTTCAGCAGAACACTGTCCAAGGCAGAATCGGGTTATTCTACCTTCGATCGAGAATTGCTGGTGGTGCACTTGGCTGTCCGTCACTTTCGCCATTTCTTAGAAGGTACGCCCTTCGTCATTCGCACAGACCACATGCCTCTGGTGCACGCCTTCACTCGACAGTCTGACGCCTGGTCCGCCCGTCAACGCCGACATCTCTCCGCCGTGGCTGAATACAATTGCACCCTCCAATACGTCCCTGGGAAAATTAATCCCGTTGCCGATGCCCTGTCAAGAAACACGTTGGCTGCCGTTCAACTGGGATTGGATTACAACGCCCTGGCTAAAGCCTAACGACAGGATCCAGAGTATCAAGCTTGTAGGACATCCTGCACGTCCCTCCGTTGGGAAGATTTTCCCCTCGAAGACTCCAACACCACCCTCCTCTGTGACGTCAGTACTGGTAGACCGCGACCTTGGATTCCTGCTCCCATGCGCCAACAGGTGTTTGATTTCATCCACGGCCTTTCACATCCCTCGTGCCGTTCTACTGCACAGCTGCTGAAGCCAAAGTTCATTTGGCACGGCATTTCTAAGGATGCTAAGGATTGGGTCCGCGCCTGTACTTCTTGCCAAACTTCCAAAGTACATCGACACACGGATTCAGGAGTGGGCACCTTTCCTCAACTTCAGCGTCATTTCGCACACATTCACGTCGACGTTGTAGGCCCCCTACCCACATCACAAGGACATCGTTACCTGTTTACCGTCATCGACCGCTCCACTCGTTGGCCTGAAGCCATTCCCATGGAAACTGCAACGTCCGCCTCATGTACATCTGCCTTACTCTCTGGATGGATTTCAAGATTCGGTATCCCTGAGCATATTACTTCTGACAGGGGAACCCCTTTCACCTCTCAATTGTGGACGTCATTAGCGAATCTCCTGGGCATCACCCTACATCAGACAACGGCCTACAACCCCACTGCCAATGGAATGGTTGAACGTTTTCATCGCACCCTCAAAGCAGCTTTGATGTCCCGCTGCAAGGATTGCAACTGGTTTACTCAGCTTCCCTGGGTCCTCCTTGGACTAAGGACCACTCCTAAAGACGCCCTCGACGTCTCGGCAGCCGAAATGGTGTATGGCGACCCGTTGGTCGTCCCTGCCGAATTTTTTCCTTCTACAACCTCCTCCGACGATCTCCAGCGCATACGTCACGTCGTGGGAAAATTTACTCCGTGCCGCCAGACTTACAAGCCCCCAGCGAAGCATCACATACCAACGGACTTGCACTCTACAACGCACGTCTTCCTGCGCAACGACACCAGCAAGCCACCACTAACGCCCCCTTACACGGGCCCTTTCCTTGTGATCCGACGCAGTCCGAAAGCATTCCTTCTAAACATTCGGGGCAAAGAAGACTGGGTCTCCATTGATCGTCTACAACCTGCTTATCTTCTGCTAGATGACCCGCTTACAGTTCGCCTCTCTAGATCAGGGCGCCCTATTTAACATGTACAGTATGTCATTTTTAGGGGGGGAGCCATGTACCAACCGTGTTTCACACAATTGTACATAATTCCTTTTGTATATATTATGCTTGTATCTTCGCTCTTCCCTCGCACTAAAACGAACATGAAAATTCATGTCTGGTTTTTCCTCTGTAATATTGTCTGGCTTGTGAACTTATGTCCTGTTGCCTTGAGGTTTTGTATATAAGGAGAGTGTTCCACAATAATATAACTCAGTCGTTTCTAACCTGCCTTTGAGTTCACACCCTTACTCGGCGCTGTCACAATATATAACTACCGGGTAAGTATGTTCAAAAATTTATTTTATTAATGAAAATATCATTTCACATTACAAAACTCATTGGTACTTATTTTAATCGATAACTTGGCTCATCTCACTTACATAAAAATACATTGGTAACAATGGACCTTATAACTACTAATTCATAATGAACACATTGACATAAGGACATTTACCACCCATACTACTCCCACTCATCTAGGGCAAAATCTGAGAGATAGCCAGGAGGGCGCCTAGTGCGACTTGTGTGTTGAGGCACCTCTGAGGTTGGCGTTTCTGCAGGTGTTCCTTTCGACGGTGCCTCTCCTGGGGTGGGCGGTTCTGTGGTTTGTTGCGGTTCAGTTGCAGGCTCCCTCCCCTGGACTTGTTCTGTATCCACTCGACTTCTTTCCGTTCTCTGGCTGGGGTCTCCAGGTGGGAGGGGGGTTCCTTGATTGATGGGAGTCTTACCATTCTCTTGCATGTTGAAGATGTGACGGCTTCCTTTATCGTGACAGGTGTTTGGACTGAATACTTTAGCTGCAGGAGCCAGGTGACGAGTCGACACAGTGGATTCCTTGCCGTCTTGGTGCGCAACACGAACCCATTGTGGGTTGACATGCAGGAGTCTAACTTCCTCGACCTCAGGTTCGTACTTGGATTTCCTAACCGTTTTCTTTAGAAGAGCTTGCGCATTTTCTGTCATCCACGATGGAGCAACCTGCCCGTATGTTGCTTTCCTGGGGTGCAGGAACATGCGCTCATGTGGTGTTTGGTTCGTAGCGACACACAGAAGGGACTTCATGCTGTGTATTGCTTGATCCAGGACAGCCTCCCACATTTCTATAGGGAGGGAGAGAGAAGCAAGAGCTAACCTTATGGTGCGCCACAAAATTCCATTGGCGCTCTCGATCTGGCCATTGCCACGGGGGTTATACGCAGACGAGTAGCTTGTAGCCACTCCATGGTCATGAAGGAACTTTTGGTACTCTGACGACACGAAAGCAGGTCCCCTGTCTGAATGAATATACTTGGGCAGGCCCCAAACTGAAAAGAGAGTAGACAAACATTTAATGGTGGTACTCGCTGAGGTGTCTTCTGTTGCAAAGGTGAACGGAAATCTGCTGTACTCGTCGATTATGTTGAGTATGTATCTGTTCTTTGTGGTGGACGGCATCGGACCTTTGAAGTCGATAGCCAGACGCTCGAATGGCCTGGTAGCTTTTATCAATGTTCCTGTTTCTTTGGAGAACTTAGGTTTGATCTTAGCATAGGTTTGACATTTACGTATGACAGTCCGAGCCTCTTCAATGGTAAAGGGTAAGTTTCTCCTGTCTTATGATGTGGGTCATCCTTCTGATTCCTAGATGACACAGGGGCTCGTGAAGCTGAGTCAGCTCGTCTCCTTGAGTACACGAAAGTGAAGCCACACATCTCGAGGCACGAGAGAGAGCGTCTGCTACTTGGTTCTTTGATCCAGGTCTGTATGTGATGTCGAAGTTGAAACAACTCGGTTCCAGCCTCCACCGCATTATTTTTTCATTCTTAATTTTGCCATAGTTCTTGGCTTCAAACATGAAACGCACCGATTGCTGATCAGTTATGAGTCTAAATTTACGTCCTAGCAGAAAGTGTCGCCATTTCTTGATGGCTCTACGATAGCACTTGCTTCGCGTTCCACTTCCGATTGTCGTTTCTCCTATTCTGAGAGCGAGCGAGAAAAGAAGGCCACTGGTTTTCCTTCTTTTGTCAATGAGGCTGCAAACGGCGTCAGCAGAGGCGTCTGTTTCAACTACAAAGACTGCTTCGTCCTCTATAGCAGCAAGGGAAGCTTGAGATATTTCATTCTTTAGTTCTTAGAGTGCTTGTTCTGCGGATTTGGCCATCGGAAAAGTTTTCACTTCGATTAAAGGTCGAATTTTCTGGGAGAAGTTCGGTACCCACTTTGCATAGTGGGATAAGAGTCGTAACGTTCTTTTGAGACTAGGGGTACTGTCCGGAGGGTTCATCTCCAGCACCGGACGCATTCTCTCCGGGTCAGGTAGGACTTGGTGATCATTCACTACATGGCCCAAAATTGAGATTGATGTTTGAGCATAAACACTTTTCTTGTCATTTATGGTAAGTCCATACTTCAATGCAGTTTCTTGAAAGCGTTTCAGATTTCTGTCGTGTTCTTCACGTGTGTGACCGCAGACCTTGATGTCATCTATGTAGGCGAACGTACCCTCTAGTTGTTCCTTACCAATAATTTTGTCGAGAACTCGTGAGTTCGAACAGCCTTCCATCTGCTTCGAATGCTGTGAATTTCCGATCAGCCATGTTCAATGGTATTTGATGATATGCTGCCTTCAAGTCTATGGAGCTGAAATACTGGTAAGTAGAAATTTTCTCAATCACCTCGGTGATCCCTGGAACAGGATAAGCAATTAGGTTGGTGAATCTGTCTATGACCAATCTTTTCTTGTCACACTGATCGACGACTACCACTTGAGCTCTCCACAAACTGCGACTCCGTGTGATGATGCCCTCCTCTAGCAGCCTTTTTACTTCTTTCTTGATGAACTCGGAGTCCTCTTTTGGAATACCTTTTGGATTTCACCTGTATCGGGTGACAGTCAACTGTCAGATTGTCGAAGATGGCTGGCGGTTCAATGTGAGCTGCTATCAGAGCACAAGGTGACTGGATGCTTAGCTCCAAATGCGGTAGCGTCCCACCAAAGTCTACGCTGACTTGCTTGTGTAACTGTAGGAAGTCATGTCCCAAAATGACTGGAGCCACGCAATCATCCATCATTTGTAGACAAAACTCAGGGTATACTCTTCCACTTACGGTTAGATCGTAATTGCAACACTTGTTAAGTTTCATTGTCTGTTTGGCAGCCATGGTTATGCTGCAGGCTGAAGAATGAGTCACAGAGTTCATAGCCTTAGCTACTTTGGCATCTATAAAGCTTTTAAATGCTCTAGTGTCGACCAGCCCGTCCAGGGCTTCGCCTCCATTCAGTTCTACAGGTAGGACAGTTCTGTAAACACTTCGTAATGCAGGAGAAGCTGCAGCCACAGCGGCCCCTGTCATGGAAGCAGGGGTGGACTGTGGCAGGGTGTCTGGGACTATTCTAGCTACAAGATTAGAGTTAGTTGATTTACCATTATTGTTCCATCGTTTTCTTTGCGACTTGCAGACACAAGCATAATACTTACCTTCTGACAGTTGGAACATGAGGCTTTCTTGGCTGGGCAGTGGGCTCTGGGATGTAGGGATACTCCACAAAAGAAGCACCTCTGATGGCGGCATCACACTCACTTGGATTCGGGGAGTCACTCATTTCGATCAGAAAACTGTTGGGATCTGTTTTGGGTTTTGCCTGATCATCTATCAATGCTGCCACTGTGGTATTGGTTCCACTTGCATAAGACGCTGAGTGCAGTTGAGCCATTTCCAGTGCACGGGCTTGTTTCACAGCTGTGGATAAGTCCAAGGATAAGTTCTCTAACAGTCTCTGTCAGATTGCATTAGATGCTATACCCGTGATGTATGAATCTCTGATGGCCAGTTCTTCAGCCTGAGTAGCTGTACAATCAGTGAAGCTAAATTCCGAGGCCAGACCTTTGAAGTTATCCAAAAAAGCATCTAGAGTCTCGCCACTGTTGCTTGCAGGTGGCTAATTTGTATCAGGTAAACACCTCACTTTTCTGTTTCACAAATCTAGCCTTCAACAGGCTTATGGCAGTGGCATGTGGTGGCACTTTTGATGATCTTAAACAGTTTACTAGATACGTGAGCACGAAGCAAGGCCAACTTATCTGGATTCAAGTCTGGGTTGATGGCCGCACAGAACGCCTCAAAGTTACCATGCCACATACTGTAATCCATTTGTCCTCCGCATCGGCTGATTCTTGGTCCACATCAATCGGGCTGGGCCTCAGAAACTTGTCCATGGTGAATATTAAGCCAATAGATTGTGGAATACCAAACACAGTTGCTGGAACGTTGGCTTTATTCGGCTTAGAGTTGTGACAAGGTGTTGGCCAAGCCGTTACAGTGCCAGAGACTCAATGTTGCCAGGCAAGCATACGAACACCAGCAGTCACTGTTACCAATTCACACCACAGGAAGTGATATAACACTTCAAACATTTGCTACTGCTTCTAAGCTAGGTCTGAAAGGTAGAGGCATTGAAATGAATATCACTAAGGTAGGACGAAAGGTAGAAATTATAAAGAGTAAATAATATGTAATCAAGGACGAAAGGTAGAAATTATAAAGAGTAAAGAATATGTAATCAAAGTGACTGATCTCGAAGAGGAACATTGGTATATCACTGCTTACGGCATAGAAGAGATAACATCTGAAATATGTAAGGTAGACCTGACAAATATCGTTCTTTTGTTTGACGATATCAGTCTTTCTGATCTGGAACGTCCATCTGGCGAAATAGTTGTTTGTAGGATCTGATTGGTGTACACTTATGCCACAAGTCAAACAGTGTTAGGCATTCACAATTGATGCAAAACATATTCGGAAATTGCATACGAGGCTCCCATCTGTCAATCAAGTTTGAATCTTCGAACAATAGTTTGAACGTCAAAGTTAACAAGGTGTCTAGTGTGGTTAATGCAGAGGAAATTAATGTTAATAATCATGAAATTTTAAGGTTGGAATTAGATAAATTTTTCAACATTGAAAGCTTGGGCACATACTGTATACCAAAATGTGGAGGATGCAAATGTGGATCATGCACATTAGGTGATAAAAGTTACACAATCAAAGAAGAAAAGGAGTTTGCCATGATTTCATAGGGGTTAGAACATAACTAAGGAGAAATATCGGACTGTTCAATATCCCATGATTATAGACCCTAATGAGCTTCCTAATAATGTTGCTGTGGCTATTGCAAGAATAAAATTAACATAGAAGAGATTAAATAAGCTAGGTCATAAATATACACAACTGTATAATAATCAAATACAAGATATGTTGAGTAGAGGTGTTGCTAGAAAATTATCTTGAAAGGAAATGAATGAATGTGATGGTTCTATACACTACATTCATCACCGTGAATTATTGAAACAAACTTCAACCTCAACCCCAGTCAGAAGAGTGTTCAATTCTTCAGCAAATTACAAGGGTCAGGGTCACAGACTTAATGATTATTGGGCAAAAGGACCAAATGTTTTGAATGACTAGTGGAAATTTTATTAAGGTTCTGTCGGAACAATATAGCAGCTGTAGGGGATATATCCAAGATGTACAATGCTGTAAGATTGAGAGAATTAGAACACCACATGTGGTTATATAAGGTGGAGCCCAGAAAGGGACTCTTATGTATCACAATTGATCCTTGTTAAGAACAGAATTTCGCCCACCAAAAAACTGACAATACCTAGATTAGAGTTATGCGGTGCCATACTGTATGTAGATTAAGAGCTATAATTGAGAAACAAAGTGATTGGACATTCAAATATATTGTGCACATGGTTGACTCATTCATTGTAAGAGCACAGATTCAGAAAGAATCTTATGGATTTGATACCTTTGTACCCAACAGGTTGGCAGAAATTCAATCTAAAACAGACCCCACTGAATGTTGGTGGGTCAATAGTAAGATTGGCATTGTTATGACTTGTAGAGAAAAGCTGCGAGGAAGAAAAAACTAGTATGATTAACACAAGTGGGTTTAGCAATTACACAAGATTACTGCGAGTTACTGCAAGAGTTATTGCAGCAATTAAAGTAAGTTAGAATCTGATTGGAGGAAAGCCTACCGTCATTTGGGTCCAAGTATAGACAATGGTATCATATCTGTTGGTGAGAGAATTGCAAATTGGCTAAAGGAAAATTGGAACCAAGACAGATTTATTTTGATGCCGTCAAATAATTACTTAATCAAATTATATGTTCACTTACATAATAGTGACCACAGCGGAGTCGAAACTACTTTGGCTAAATTACAATGAAAGTATTGGATTATTAGTTCTTGAAGACTAGTAAGATCTATTAAGAACAAATGAATCACATGTAAAAGACTAAGTGCTCCAATTGTTGTTCAGAAGATGGGTCAAGTTGCCTAGGAAAGATTGTTCCTACTCCACCTTTCTATCATACAGTACTTCAATAGACTTATTTGGCCCTCTTACTAGTAGAGATACAGTTAGAACATATGAAAAGGCTTATGGGGTAATATTCAATTGCCTTGTTTCACCAGCAGTATATGTAGATTTGGCATAAAGTTATGATACAAAGGGTTTCTTGGCAGTTTTCCACAGATTTATAAAAATTAGAGGATATCCTAAGATCATACATTCTGATTTTGGAAGTCGATTAGTTGCTGCTTGCAAGGAACTCAGTTTAGAGTTTAGACTAAGTCAAAGCTTCAAGAATATGGTGCTAACGGTGGTACTACTTGGATTTTCAAAAAGTCTGCTGATGCTCCTTGGCATAATAGATGTAGCGAAACACTAATAAAATCTGTCAAATGTGTTATACTCATTGCTATTGGAGATAATAAACTGACATTCGAAGAAATGCAAACAGTGCTTTTTGAAGTAGCTGATTTATTGAATTCCAGACCGATTGGCATCAAACCTGGCAGTGACTATAAACTTGGATCATATTTATGTCCCAATGAGTTGATATTAGGCCGAGCAAGTAGTAAAGTTCAAGCATATATGAAATTTGTAGATCAAAACTATAAGGATAGGTTAGAATTCATGCAACGTATTATCAACTGTTTTTGGAAAAAGTGGCAGAGACTATTTTCCAACTTTAACAACACCGTACGTGGGCAATGGAAACTTGTCCAGGTAAAATCAGTTAGAGATGTTACTGTTCGATACAAAATTCCAAGACCAGGAAGTCTATACAAAGACCAAGATGATGCGTGTGTAATAGAATTTTTTCGCGTTACGAAGTATAGCGAAAAATAATTGTCCTAACGACATGTAAGCAGATCTTAAGTGTCTTGTTACTCAAGTTCAGTTGTTATGTAGGCAGTGGCCAATGAGAATTTAGTGTTGGGTGAAACGTATTCGATGTTTGAAGAGGTATTTAGGAAGTGGTCACTTTCTAGCGCACGCTAGCCCGAGCAAGTCGAATTTATTAGCCAGGACGCCAGGCAGGGTCAAATACAGCTTCAGATGTGAATAGTGTTTTCACGTTAGCAATCAGAATGCTGAAACCGTTTCAAGAAGTGATGGACAATCTATTATCCGGTTTCCAGCAGAATATTCAACAAGTATCCGCACCTCGTTAAAGTATGATGGAAAACCATTTGAATGAGCATCGCGTTATTTTGAGGAAACTGATACGAAAATGTTAGCATTAGATGCGATTGTTTATCAACTTGGAGGACAAGGAACATCTAAAACTGCTGCAGAAACGAGTTAGTACGCAAAGAGCAGCATCGCCGAAAGTGTCAAGCTAGTTAAAGATAGAGGGAAAGTGTGGATTCATATCAACTTTGATGGAAGAGGTCTAGAGCTCAATAAAGGCCGAGAGTTGACATTGGAGCCAGGAATGTACCAAGAAAGACGTCGAAAAGATAAGTGAAAATATAGCTGTTTTTATTTTGTATACTTAGCAGTTGGTACAAGGAAATTGGAACATTGTGTTTATTTTATTGTTTTAATCGCCTGTTGGTTGTTGTTATTCACAATACATTGAACAGAATTAGATTGGGTCCGGTAAGATAGTCATTGACGTCTAAAAGGGCGATCACAAAATTCCATTTCAAAACCGTTACTGTGGTTGTTGGATTGGGTAACAATAGGTCAGAAAGGGACGAATCAGAATTTATTAAAAGAGAATGGGTGACACTGGTATCAGAAAAACTAAGAAATAATTCCTTTGACGGTGACCAAGAATGGAAATGGTAAGCAAAGGCTGGTTTTTTATTACAAACTTTTTAAGGATTTAATCAGTCTACAGTCTGCTTATCGCATAGAAATCTATTAAAACTTTGCCAATATCATTCTCATTGGGGAAAAATTTTTAAAAAAAAAATTTTATAATGGATTTTCTTTAGATATTTTTGAAGCGGCGGTACATCTTTACTAAAGTTCTTAAGTCTGTTAGATATTGGAGATCTAAGGCAGTGAAGATTGAAGTATTTTTAGATGATGGCATAGCTGCGGATGGTTGATTTGAAGGGGCATTGGATGCTAGCTATTTACTTTAAAAGCTTCAAGATTTGGATTTATTTACAAGAAAGTATAATTGGTTTTCAGACTCTAAATTGTATTTGGAAAGGTTTACAGAGGACGAATACTGAAGGCGAATTTCGTAACTACAGTATTAGGATAAACTATGTCGTTAAAGACCTTGTTTAGATGCCAAACATTCTGAATTAACAAAAACGTTATTTTAACGAATATCTTTTGGACAGAATTGTCTGTTACATAATTTCCACGAAATTTGTCGTGAAAGGTATTGTTAAAATGAAAACGATAAAGTATTTCTGTAATTTTACATATTGAGCAAAGCTAGTTGAGAACTTAATGAAGAAATATCAGATGCTCTGGTTGAGATCACGTTTTGACGCAGAAATTCATTCTTTTTATTTTGGTCGTTACTTTAACTATATACTTGCATCAGACTTATTTAACCTATTACTTCATTGTGACGCCTAAGATGTAGGCAGTTTATCACTATATTGTGACGCCTAAAATGTAGGCAGTTTATCACTATATTGTGACGCCTAAAATGTAGGCAGTTTATCACTATATTGTGACGCCTCAGATGTAGGCAGTTTTTCACTATATTGTGACGCCTCAGATGTAGGCAGTTTATCACTATATTGTGACGCCTCAGATGTAGGCAGTTTATCACTATATTGTGACGCCTCAGATGTAGGCAGTTTATCACTATATTGTGACGCCTCAGATGTAGGCAGTTTATCACTATATTGTGACGCCTAAGATGTAGGCAGTTTATCACTCTATTGCAACGCCTAAGATGTAGGCAGTTAATTAATATATTGTGACGCATCAGATGTAGGCAATTTATCACATTGCGAAGCCTCGGATGTAGGCAATCTTATAAATATATTGCGACGCCTCATAGGAAATTTACCGCTATATTGTGACTCCTCAGATTTAATAGTTATATTGTGACGCCTCTGGTGTTGGGAAATTTATATGTTGTGACACCTCAGTAGTAGGTTTGGAGTAATTCTGAAGTTTTTAGCGATGAATACAGCGCATTTTTTTTTATATCATGAAAAGAGTGGTTGGAAACTGGACAGCAAATTAATCTTTAAAATTAAACATGAAGGAGCAGGAGGCAGTCGACAGAATTATGTAAAGTACTTTGGCAATGTTTGAACGTTGTTCCAGATAAAATTTTCGATTTTAATGCAAGTAGGTAGCAAAAAGCCAGATTTGGAAATCATAGAAAACCAAAGAATTTAAACTTGTACTGAATACACTGTTCAGGTCATCAATGTATGTAAGCCCAGAAAGAGTACAAAAGAGCGGATTTTTTGAAGTGTTGTCAACTAACGTGGATGAATGGTCAATTCTTGTTTACATTTTTCAGAGTTATGGACTTGTGAGAGTTATTCATTCTTTAGACTGTTTTGCTACTTTTAAAAATATGTTGAGGTTTTTTAATCTCTAATATTGGTGTCCAGGTACAGAGGCAATTGATGCTTTAACTTGAGGTTTGGTGCTTTATACCAAAGGTTATTAATAAAATGGAGGTAAAAATTCTTAAGTAGAATATTCCAGAGTGAAAGTCCTCTCCATCTTGACTGTTCATATTAACGAGGGAAACTTTATTGTTAAACTTTGAGTGTTTACGTAACAAAAGTTTTATTACACGGCAGATAAGGAGAGAAAAAAAAAAAAAGAAAGGAAATTTTTCGCTGAAATTTAACTTTGATATAGAAGGTAAAGGTTTTTGAAATTACAAGTATATATGTACATTGTTTTATTTTTGGAATCTGCTTTCCAGGATCGTGAATGCAATGAAATGCCAGCAGTCGTCTTTAACGGTGGCATCTAATTTGGACAGGAAATTGGGGGACCTCAGTTGTCATGGGCATCTTATATCATCGATGAATGACAGCACCGACAAGGCCTACCAACTTGTCTTTCAACAAAGAGAAGCTTTCAATAATGGTCACGAGCAAAGCGAAATGCCATTGTATGTTGCTTTATTTATGACGCTTTTATTAGATTCCGGCGCTTTAGTAATCTCCAGTGATCAAGCTATTTATGCCATAACGTGCATGCATGAAATGAGTGGTTACATAGATCCAACGGAAAATTCACTTGTTAAATCTTTGCAAGCACCTGTGAAACATTAAGCTGGTAGATCGGTGCATACAAAGGATCTTTTTGATAATATGGTGTTGCAGAATCTGTGCGGATTATGTTTTCCTATATTGAAAAACTTCTTTATTATTTTGATATATCATTAAAGTTTTCTTATCTGAGATTTGGGGAATTAAGTTTATTGTAATTTGAAGATTTCTTAGTTGAACAGAAAAAAAAAAAATGAAAAATCACCAATACTGTGAAGTTTTTGATATCGGAAGTTGTCACAAATGCTTTTCCATATTTGATGTCTTTTGCTTGATACAGAGGAAGCTGGAATGATTTTGTCCTTTGATCGATTTATCTTTAAGAAGTTAAAGCTCCTGTAATGTAACCAAACAGAATTTTTTGTTAAAACTGTGGCTACAAGTTCAAACATCGCAAACGATAACGTCAAGGATAGGTGTCTTCATAGACATGAGTGTTGGTAGTCTGTTTCAAGTAAACATGTTTGTCAAAGGCTTCAAAAAGAGGTTAAATGTGTAAATCATACAATCGGAACATTTATTTCTTTCTCTCCATTTCTTTCCTTCTCTCCCTTTCTTTGGTATTATCTAGGGTCAACCGGCACGGTGCGCTATAATGCAATTTAATGTTTTATTATGTTTATACCTGTAGAGAATGCGGAGTGAAGTGAGGACTAGAATTTTTTCGCGTTACGAAGTATAGCGAAAAATAATTGTCCTAACGACATGTAAGCAGATCTTAAGTGTCTTGTTACTCAAGTTCAGTTGTTATGTAGGCAGTGGCCAATGAGAATTTAGTGTTGGGTGAAACGTATTCGATGTTTGAAGAGGTATTTAGGAAGTGGTCACTTTCTAGCGCACGCTAGCCCGAGCAAGTCGAATTTATTATTAATATTATTATAATTATTATTTGTTAGTAGTACAAGAGTGAGGTTCCACCACTCAAATTTGAGTTACTCTGCATTATTGCCGTGGATACACAGGTTTCCATAGTTTTTTCAAAACTTGAGATTTTGTTTTTTATCTATGGTTTTTCCTGGGCGGCAGAGGAGGCTTATATGTTAATTTGAAAGTTTGTTCATTTTGTTTTAAATATGCACTGCTATATCAGTACAGAAGTTTGTAAAAGTTATTAGAATGTGATGTTACATCTATATTGTTTTCTAAAAGTATGATTCAGTGGAAAAATAAACCTGGCGTCAACCGGCACGGTGCGCTATAATGCAGGCACGGTGCGCTATAATGTAGGGTCAACCGGCACGGTGCGCTATAATGCAATTTAATGTTTTATTATGTTTATACCTGTAGAGAATGCGGAGTGAAGTGAGGACATAGATCTGTACATAGGTTAGTTGTTGTTCTTCCTATTGAAGAAAATTGCTAATTTGGGTAGGGGGAGTGTATCGACTGTGAAGATATTGATTTGAATACTTAAGCATTGTGTGTTTATTACGTTTAAACGTAATAAACACACACATGAATTATTTTAAAATGCTGTACTTTCATTATGTAGAATGTTTAGTATTCTTTAGGCTAAATTATTTGTATTTCAAGGGGCTGAGTATTCTGTGGATTTCTTGTGCGCTGCCGAGTCTTTGTCTGGATAGGTAGCCGAGTCCAGGTTTGACGAGCTCATGTAAAACTTTGGTCTTTCACGAACAGTTGCCGGCCGAGGCATGCCTACTGTCTGGACGGGTTATTGTTTCCCTGTGCCGTAGAGTAATTGGCGACGGATTATTGGTGCCCAGTGAAAGGCTTTGAGATTTAGTACTTGACTTTATTGAAATATTTTAAATGATTGTTTCAGGTGTTAGAGCTGTTGCGTAGCAATGCTACGCAGTAACTACCTAATTATACAAACGTACATGTTTATTTTGTTTTTGTTCAATATTGTATTGTACATAGTTTACAATGTTACGTTAGCCTTAAAGGCTCATTGTTTGAAGTTTTAAGTTTATTTAAATTACTTAATTATCTCATTATGGTATGTACTTTCCAAGAATAGTTTTGCGGATTGTAGTTTTTTAATTTATTAACCAAATTTATTTTAAGATTTTTTGTAGTATTTTCGATTACTTTTTTCATGTTGAAACTCGTCAATAAAGAGCATTGCAACATCTTTTGTGACTTTCACTGTACTATGAAGCTGAAAGTCAAATTAGATGGACTCCATATTAGATGTAGGCTAGGGGATTTTAAGTCTGTGGATACACATTTATAAGTTTTCTTCCTCCTCAGATTGTGACATATTCAATGGAAGAAAAAAGTAGCAGTAAATCAACAAAGTTTCATTCAGGAAAGGGTGGAATTGTTTGTGTTCAAATTGACATATCCAGGCTAACTTGAAGTAATGGCAGAACTGTATACAAACCAAAAATACTACTGTATAATAGATGAAAGTAAGGAATTAACTTTAATATTGTTAATAGCAAGTAATGCTAATTATCAGATGGTAACTGCATGATTATCATAGTAGATCTTTATAATTTCTAGTTGTTCCTACACTAAATACAAACCCTCATTCTTTACTATAGGAGCAGAGGTGTTACCACTGCTCCTATAGTAAAGAATTCGGGTTTGTATGTTAGGAAAAATACAAACTCTGTTATAAGTTTGTCATTTTTTAACGCCATTGAGTTGCCTTTATTATAAAAATAGCAGTTCTACTAATGCTTCCAGATTTTATATTGGTTATGAATGTAGTATCTTTTTATATCCATTGCAGAACTCATAATTGATAATGTAAAGTTGCCTCTTATTTTATTTTTTGTTCATGTAATAGTTTCATTACTATCTTATGAACATATTATACAGTATGCCTTAAATTTGTATCTCGAATGTCCCCAAATGTACAATTGTCACACTATGTTCACATCCTTACATTTTGCAAACCCGGATTGATCCTAAAAAGTTCTGTCTACCGATTCCAGAAGTGGAAAGTATTTGCCCATCAGAAGACAAGATTGAGAGACACTCAGTTTTAATCTAGTGTTATTGCAGAAAGGCTACCCAAATCATTCATAGGTTTTCTCCGTACTTAATAGTGTCTTTGAAAATACCTTTTGCCAAGTTTCAAAGGTCTAGAAACAGTAATTTTACAAGTTGCTTGAATTCAAATAAATCTTTCACTTTGGAAAGAACCACACTTCCTCAAAATAAAGGAACCAATATGCAAGATTCCTAATTGAGAGTTTTCACCTTATAAGCTGTTGATAAGCTCTTTTGTATTTAGTAAGAAGTAAAACCAAATAAGGTTTGAAAGCTCTGAGATACTTTTCTATGCACCCATTTTTGTAGTACAAATGTTGACTGCTCATTTATTGCGAGTTAAATGATAGTTCACCAATTTCTTCTTTGCAATGTTACCAGTAACCTTACTACCTAACTTTTTTCTTATATAATTATTTTATTCACTTCGGCTACAGCCAATGAAACAGTCATGTTTGCAGCATAGGACTGACTTCTAACCGATATTGATTATCTTATTAGCTCCTTATTTATTCCTAGGCTCTAACATGTTTTGTATCGAGCTAAAAAGAATTCCATTAATATTAGATGCAAGGGAGGGGGGAGGGGATTTCAAATACAGATATAAATTTGATATATTTTTGTTTTCTTCAGATCTGGACATACTCCAAGTGGAAATAATAGAAGAAAAAAATAGATGCAGTGACTTTTATACCATTTATGAAAACAAGAAAGAACTTTGCATTCCAATTAGTATGACCTTGGCAGCTTGGCAAAATATTGCCTGAAAATATTGCAAACTCAATATACCCTTTTATGCCAGAATGAGGTAAGGATTCCACTTGGGTTGACATGTTTTTTGATAGTATGATTTGTGATCTTTCATTTTTATTTGAGAATATCATGAAATTGCTGACTATATTTAGTTTAAAATAGAATTCATACAATTCTTCAAGTGTAAGGTAGTTTTTATGTGATAACTTTATTGAACTTAACCTCAAGCTCATAAATAATGTATAAAGTTGTGCTTATACATAATTGCTTATGTTATCACAATCCCATCAATTATATACTGTAAATGCCTTAAAAACATTTATGGCCTGAAATCTCCTAGTTCATAAACCTCACTGTATTGGTACGCTATGACTTTTAGGTATGTCTTGGTTACCTATGAATGTATATTTCTCAAACAAGCTTTGTCCACTTTTTCCAGAATAATCATCATGCCTTATCACAGCAAAGTCAGCCCACAGGAGGGTGTTATCGTAGGATGTGTCCCATTGTTTGTGATGTTGCTCTACATAGGCATTCAGGGTTGGTGGCTAATCCCCATTGGTGGTGGTTATCTCAAGTTTTGTCATCTTTTACCCTTGCTCTGTTTAGGATTACCCAATCATTCCCGGTAAGGGTTGTACAGCTGGGCAGGCCTGTGCCTCATTGGATGGCGTTGGTCACTTTCCCGCCACTTCTCTAGCCTGTGAGCAGCTGCATGGATTGGTTCAGTCCATCCACTTTTGTAGGATTTTGGCCTTTACCTTGCTTCCTGATGATTGTGGAGAGGGTGCCTAGGGTCATTAATTTGTTTATTCTTTCCAGTTTATGGTACTTTTGAAAGTCTGATATGGGGCAGGTGGGATACCGGCAATTTTGTATTAAGAAGGTAGAGGTGTTTATTTAAGGACATGATCTGGCTCCCATTTTTAATATTTGTTGTGCAGCAACACTAGACCCTATAGAAAAGGGTCTAAGGACCGGTGTGTGCAATCTTTAAGGTAGTTGTTTGTAATATCGGTTTGTCTATTTCAAACTCCTGCTTTTAGAACTTACGCTACCAAGTGGTTTCTGTGAAATGCTATGATTGTGGCAGGCCCATGTGTTCAAGGGGGACTCTGAAGATGCATCTCCTGAGGATTTATGAGCTCTCATAATACTTTAATTTGTCTCAATCAGAAAGAAAGTGGTTTTGGAGACTTTCTTTTTGGAGCGGATTGCTCACAAAAAAATTGGAGATTTTAGGCCTAAGATCTGTAATGGGTTCTCTTCAAATATTTACATATTGCTCTTACAGGACATAGTAACAAGACAAGCAGAGAGAGGTTGACAATTTACTGAACATGCAACAGTCACTATATTAGTGTGTGGACGTATAAGTAGCCTGGGAGGGAAACATTTCCAATCACCAAATTCATTAGCGTTTTCTTTCAAATATAAATTATAAATACCAAGGCAGTAGCCTAATGAAATACACATTATTCATGAAAATAAAGCTCTCAAAGAGCGCAATAATTGTTATACAAACATCCATCCACTGTGTGGAATAATAAAGTTGCGACATACAGAAAAAGTCGAGGGGGAGGAGAAACAGTAGGTAAGATGATGTCCTAACGAGTCACCCCCCCCCCCCCCCCCAGACAGCGGGCATCGGAGATGGTCGATACATTTAATTCCTGTATCGGGGAGGGCAACATAATTCCCCTCTGGTGCTTGAGTGTAGGGCAGGTTGCTCTGCTAAAGAGGAATAGTTTTTCCCCTGTCATTGCGTGGTTTTCTCCCATCTGGTGGATGATTTGTACTGAGGCGGAATCCTGGGTCAAACAGGGCCCGCGGTGATCTTCTTGTTACTTTAAGGTACGCTGGTTTTAATCGGTAGATTGTCACCCAATCTCCTTGTCCGTGGACTTAAAAGAAGAAGATTTGGCTGTTCTTCTGGCAATCTCCTAAGGATGAAGGCTCAAGTCACAGTCGTCTAAGTTCTTGGGCGTGAAGTGTCTGGTCCTGTCCTCGTATGTTTCCAGGCATGGTCTGAATTTACCGGCAATTTCTCTCAGGCGATCCAGCTTGGTGTTGTCGGTAGTTGCAGGGAAGAACTCGCCAGAGACTAAGTGCCTCGCCATAAACCGTCTCCGCAGGAGAAGGTTCGCCATCTGCCCTGGTAGCGGTGCGAAGGCCAAGGAGGACACAGGGGAGTCGCGCTTTCCAATGTTCGTCCGTATATCTCGTCATCAGGGCTGACGAGTGTGCAATGAGCTCTCTTGACCATGCCGTTCGCTGCAGGGTTGTACAGTATGCCGTGTTGCTGTGGAGTGTCGTTCCCATCAGGTTTGCCAGAGAGAGCCAGATCTCTGACAAGAATGCAGAACCTCGGTCCATCAGTCTTTGACAAGAAAGTGGAACCTCGCTTCGTCGTGATATCGTCGGGGCCACCGAAGCGGCTGATCCAACTCGGCAGGAGAGCTTCGGGGCAGGCATGGGTGGTTGCTTCGGACATCGGAGTTGCTTCTAACCATCTAGTGGAGCGGTCAATGATCGTCAGGAAGTATCTTGCAGAACCTGAAGGTGTCAGAGGTCCAACGGCGATCACGTGGATGTGTCCGAACCATCTCTTTGAGGGGGAAAATTGCCGACTCAGTATGGTGGTTGACCTTGCTCGTCTGGCAGTTAATGCAGGTTCTTGCCCACTCACGGACGTCTTTCTTGATTCCTGGCCAGATGAATTTCTTGGATAAGAGACGGGATGTAGTGCGATCCGAGGGGTGTGGTAATCCATGGGTGACATCTTAGATCTTCCCTCTACAGGAGGCGGGAATCCAGGGGCTTGAAAGCTATCTAGCTGGTGTTGTAGAGGATGGTTTCCCCCTGCCGATCGGAGGGGTTATATACTTCATTTGTAACGTTGATGCTGTCGTACGATGGTCTTAGCTTCTGGGTCTTTTTGCTGTTCTACGGTGATGTTTACGTAGTCTATTCCCAGGTGGACCGCGTTGATCTCGATCCAGGAAAGGGCGTTGTCGATAGGGTTCTTCTTACCCGGTACAGAGCTGATAGTGCAGCCGAATTCTGCGATGGCTGCCAGGTGTAGTTGGCGAGAGGATCATTTGTCTGAAAACTTCGCGAAAGCTTGGATCAGGGGCTTGCCATAGTGAAGGGGGTTCCTTCAAGCATGTATCTGAAGTGGCGGACAGCGAGGAGCTTCCTGTTGAACATGCTGTACCTGGTTTCCGCGGGTTTGAGTTTCTTGCTGAAGAAGGAAAAGGATTGCCGGTAACCGTTGACGATCTGTTAGAGTACAGCACCGCAGGCGTCGGTGGTCGACTTCACGGGGGCATTGTCATCATCCAGGGTGGTGGCTTTGGCGAGGGCTGCCTCCGTCCTGTCAAAGGCGCGTTGCTGCAGGGGACCCCAGACGAGCTCCTTGGCTTTTCCCTTCAGGATGTCGTTGAGGGGAATCTGGATGTGGGCAATGTTGGGGATGAAGCGACGGTTGGAGTTTACCATCACCAAAAACTCTTGAAGGTGCCAGATGGTTGTTAGGGTAGAGAAGGTTTTCACGGCGTCGCCCTTGGTTGGTGTGGGCTTCATGCCTGCTGTGGATATATGTTGACAGAGGAAGTCCACCCTCTCGGCGCCGAATGTTCCCCTGAAGGCTTTTCAGCACGGCGTGGACGCGTCTCAAATGTTCCTCTTTCGTCCTAGAGAAGACTAAGATGTAGACCACATGGAACTATTGCATTTCTCAAAAGTAAATTTGCTGTCGAGAATCACACCTGAAGCTTTAAGTGTCTGTACAAAGTTAAAGAAACATTATCAATGCTGAGATCCAGATGTTGAGGAGCCACTGTCCTTGAACTACTTAAAGTATGATTTGTGTTTTGTTAGGATTCCACTTCATACCCCATACACAATTTAAGGGATTCAGCAAACCCAGATCTACTTTCAGGAGATGGGACATTTTCTCTTCCACAGTACTATTTTATTTTTTTTTTTTTTCTTGTGGAAGACAATGGAGGTTGATGAAGTCGGTGGGCCCTTGACAACACAACCTTGTCTCAAAATCAAGCTTTGAAGACCTGAATGGTGGTAGTTCTCAATTCCTTACTCTGTCCAATTATGAACTTTGTGATGATAGTGGAGAGAATATGTCTGCCCCTGAATTACTTCTTCCGTTGTGTAGTTTATATCCTTTACAGCCTTTTCAGACTTAAATGATGTATAGAGGAGAAAAAGAACTTCCAGGCCAATGTCATATACATAAGAAGGTGTTATTGGCTGAGAATTTTAACTGTTTGATCCACTGCCACTTGTAATTCTCATATCTTAATCTTTCTTCCAGTGATATGACAACGTAGCTGTGAACTAATCGCATGTAGAAACCAGCGTACACTGTCCTGATGCCCCTGCAAGAAGAACAAACAATGAGTTTATATAAAATATACAAATCACTATCTATGCTGGTCATGTACAATCCTATAATCTCAAAATCCACAAAACTAAACAATCAAAAGCAGAAAGCTAATGGAGAAAATAGTTTTAAAAATTATTACAACCACACAGTACTCTGTATTAGTTACGAATTGCTGACTATGGGACCCTTGGATAGAATTGATTTTTACATAATTAAATCTTTTTAAAATCAGTATCTTTCAATTGCTACCTTTCAATTTGGTTGCTTTAAAATCAGTATCTTTCAGTTACTACCTTTCAATTTGATTGTTCAGGTATTAGCAAATCTTCTTAAACATCTTTAAAATTTTGTTGAAAAATTAATAGCAGCAAACTGTAAATAAAATAGTCAATAAACAATATAAAATATATTAAATGTGAACTGAAAAATAGAATGAAAAATAAAAAACTAGATAGAGTAAAATGGGTGTGAATGTAAGTATTATTATAGAAACAAGCGGAGTCTTCAATAATAAAATCATTGAATATTGTGCAGCTTTTTTCTTATGGATAGTATATTCATAAAGAAACCTAAATTCTTTACTTTACAACTCCATAGTCATGAAATTTCCAAAGATTTAGGCAAGTTTATTGCATGGCTATGAAATAATATATTAAAAGTATGGCTGTACTTGAGTGGGTACTGACAATCAAAATTTACAAATAAAAACCTTTGAAGAACCTAACTGCATAACGAAGCAATAGAATAAACAATATAACATGAAGAAAAAAATACATAAGTTCACTGCTTGTTATTAAAATGAAACCTGTCAACTAATTTGTCCACTATCTTTATATAAATCAATCAAAGAATAGCACTTTGAAAATGAGATATGCAATAAATTTCCATGTTAGATGATGTCTAGTCATGCTACTTTAAAAAGCTACTTTATACCTTCCATACAACTTGCATGACATTTGAGAACACTATGCCTATTATCACTGGAAATGCCATATAATCATATGTTTATAAATATTATGATTACAGTATTATTATTATTACTAGCCAAGCCACAACCCTAATTGGAAAAGCAAGGGCTCCAACAAGGAAAAATAGCAGTATTAATCAAAAGCAAAATTGTCACCCCATAGTTCCAAGTCTATGAAAGCAGGATAGCAAGGCTGTACTTCTGAAAGCAAGATAGTAAGGGTTCTCAGGATATAGTTAAGACTAAATATAAAGGCTAAAGATCCTTCATATTTAAATATTTCTCTTTACAAAATATTTTAAGAGATTTTAATATTCCATATACAAAATTAAAAATTAACAAAACCTTTTATACACAAAAATAATGTTTAGCACTATTCAGCCTTATTTAATATTATATTCAGGTAAACCATTTTTAACGATTCTGTACAGTATCTGGCAAGCCATGGAAGAATTTGTGTACTGTACTATACCCCAATCAAATATCAGTGTAACCAGAAAAAAATCATCAACACTTAATGAATTTAATTATGGTACACTTCTTTAAACATAAGATAAATTTGATAGGCTTAAGCATATTTGCAAATCTAATTAAGCTAAATTTATCATATAACTCATTTAAAGAATATAGCCATAGGCACACAACCCATAATCCATTATTAAAGAATTATTAAGACTAAAGATATACAGTACATTAAATATCCTATAAACCCTAAATAATACTAAACAAATTTCACATTAAAACAAGTTGTTTCATAGATACAAATCATTGGTTTACAAATGATCTCCCAAGCTGCTTTTTCTAGCATAGAATTCAGCATCAAAGACCCTGGTTGTTGTCACAAGTTAACTGGCAAAGGTCATTTATTATTATTATTACTTATTTAGTTACAACCCTAGTTGTTAAAGCAAAATGCTGTAAGACGAAGCTCCATCAGGGAAAACAGCCCAGTGAGGAAACGAAATAAAACTACAAAAGTAGTAATGATCAATTAAAATATTTTAAGAACATTCAGGACAAAAATAAATCTTTCATATATAACTAAAAGCTTTAAAAAAAAACAAGAGGAAAAGAAATAAGATAGAATAGTGTACCCTCAAGCAAGGAAACTCTACCCTAAGACACTGGAAGACCATGGTACAAAGGCTATGGTACTAAACCTCTAAACAATTTTTTGATTTTAGAATGTCCTCCTAGAAGAGCTACTTACCACAGCTAAAGTCTCTCTTCAACCCTTACTAAGGGGAAAGTAGCCACTGAACAACTACAGTGCAGAAGAGAATGCGGAAAGAATATGCCAGACTATTCAGTGTATGCACAGGAAAAATGAGCTGTAACCAGAACCATTCAACAGTAAACACATGCAAGATTAATAATGCTGTCTTTGTTGTAATGTAATACATCTAAGAGAATTATGGCATTTTTGTAACAGGTCAACTAGCAGCAAGATTGGTGTCTCATATCATGCCTAAGTATACCAGTCAGTGTGTAGGAAGCACGGAGGACTTCGAGGTTTACCATGATCCCCAGATATTGGCAAAACCTCAGAAGTTTGTCTTTGTGTTGTAAAAGGGTTGACACCGAGTCCGCTAGATTTAGTCAGTCGTCCATATAACAGAGGAGACGGATGCCAATCCTGTGTGCCCAAGAAGACACTAGGGTGAACATTCTGGTGAAGACTTGAGGTGCTGTGGAAAAAACCGAAGCACAGCACCTTGAACTGGCATTTCTTGTTGTCTATGCTGAATCGTAAGTACTTCCTTGAAGACGGATGGATTGGTGTCTGGAACTACGCGTCCTTTAGGTCCAGTGTGCATATGAACTCCTGTGGTCTTCCTGCTTGTCTGACGGAGTTTGCCGTCTCTATGCTAGACTGAGTTTGCTTGACAAACTTGTTCAGAGCCGAGAGGTCGATTACTGGTCTCCAGACGCCTATTTCAGAAGAGTCGACTGAAGCAGCCTGGGGACTCGAGGACCTCCTGGAGAGTGTCCTTCTTCAACAGGGTCTGGACTTCTGCCCGGAGGGCTAGCCCCTTTGCTGATCCCATGGCAAAAGAGTCTATTGACACTGGATTCCTGATCAGTGGAGGGAGAGATGTTGTGAACGGGATGAGATACCCTGAACAAATCAGGGAGACTGTCCAGGGTTTGGCCCCGAGTTACTTCTACCTGTCCCAGCAACTTTGTAGGCATCCTCCCCTCTGGTGGACAAGCGGGGGAAATGCCTCTCATAGCATATGTGGCCTCGGCCGCTCCCTCTAGGAAAATTTCCTCCCCTTAAGGACTTGGTGCCTTTCCTGTCCTTGGTCGGAAAGGACTTCTTAGACACCACCGTCTTCACTGCTGTCTTGTTATCTATCTCTCAGCATGTTCCATGTCTTTTGGCCCAGAAAGAGAGGATCCCTCAAGAGAGGATCCCTCAAGAGAGGAGTTCCTGAGCCTAGCAATTTCGGCATTCGGGACCTGCTGATGGAATATCTCTGCCACAACATCCCGACGTTTCAGGATGGTGTTCCCCCATAAGTTCGAGACTTTATGGACGAGAAACTCGATGGTGCAAGTGCCAGAGTAGGAAAGTTTCCATAGCTTTCCCGGTGCGTTCCTTGGAAAAATCCTCGGTTCGCACCAACGTTTCTAGGGTCCCCAACCAAAGATCAAGCCACGAAGTAGCCTGCATGGCATACTTTGTGACCTTTTCCTCGAGACCAGTGCAAGGCTGCATTCTGACGTCAGGGGCATTGGAACATCCCTAGCTTTCAAGAAAAACTACTCTGTGGTACAGGTACTACAAGACAGTGTCTTTGCCTTCTCATGGGGGTTATCTGCAGGTCGGTAAACCCATTGAGTACCCAGGTGAGAGTCAGGACTTGCTAGAAGGTATGTTGACTCCTCCTGCTTCCCCTCTGAAGTGGGACTGGCAACGAAGTCTCCTCCTTCCACCCCAGAGAGCTCCTCTCGGGGTGGGTCGTGAACATTCCTAGAGTGATTGGTGGTTCCTAAAGGCCTGGAGATCTTTGAAGAGGACTTTGGAAGTGTCTTAGAGTCCTTTGATTCCTTCCGGGGAAGGAGATAGGACTCCAGCATCTTAGGCTGGATAGAGTTGTCCTGCCAGACATCTGCCGTTGGAGGAGAACTGTCTGTGCGAGGAGAATTTTTCTCTAAGGTGGAAAAGAGGATATTCAAACATCACAGGACTGCCTCGACAGAGGTGAGGCATGAGAGCGTCTGGAGGGCAAGTCAGGAGGGGACAGGCCTCAAAGGCATAACAGCAGTTGGTTTCACCCCAGGGGATGTTAACGCGTCTGAGACTCCTCTTTTTCTCCTCAAGGGAGAGGCAGCCAAGCTTCTTTGCAGGAAATCTGCTGATGCCGTCGGATGTTGTGAGGTCTCTGAAGAGCGAGATGATAAAGCAGGTCCGAAGGCTTGCACAACTGCTCTGACCATGACACTGAACCAAGGCTGTCTGCTGACAGTGGCACTATCAGAGAGAGCCCCTGAAGAGAAAGGGATCATTGGATCCCTGTGAGGAGTCTCGACCGATGGTTGATGTGGTGGGTCCGCCTTCAAAGATGGAATCTTCAGAATCTTGAACTCTTCTGTGGAGCCTATTCCTCCTTTTCCCGGCGGCCGCACTGTAAGGCATTTGCGAGGAGGGGAATGGGGCGATGGTGAACTGTCAAAAAGTTTGCCCATATGTTCTTTTTGACTGTTGTGCAAGTGCGCAGGAAAGTGCTGGTGCGTTGGCGAGCCGGAAAGTGCTGCGCAGGAGGGCACTGGTGAGCAGGAGGGCACTGGTGAGCAGGCGAATGCTGGCGAGCAGGGGAGCGCAGGCAAGTGTTGGCGAGCCAAAGAACACTGGTGTGCAGGCAGGCGCAGGTGCAGAGGCGAGCACTGGCGGAAATGAAAGCACTGGCAGAAAGGAGAACGCTTGTGAGCTGGAGAGAGCTGATGCGTAGGAGAGCGTTTGCGAGCTGAAGAACGCTTATGTGCGGGAGAGCTCTGACGAGTAGGAGAGCCCAGACACGCAGGAGAGCGCTGTCGCGCTAGTGAGCGTAGGTGCGCTGGCATTCGTAGATAAGCTGGCGAGCCGGCAAATGCTGGTGCTTTCAATGGCAAGAACGTGCTGGAGAGAGCGCTGGCGATCAGGAGGTTGCTGGGCCATTGTAGAACGCTGAAACGCAGGAGAGCGCTGGCGTCCTGAAAAGTGCTGACAAGATGTTGGCAAACCCTGGTGCGCTGACGAGTGCTGGCGCCCAGCCGAAGGTCTGGAACGCTGTGAAGGAAGGCGCGTTCTCCATGGCGAGGAGTGTGGTGTTTTGAAACATCACGAGACAGGAACGGAGAAGGCAGGTCAGAAGGTTGGCACGATGCAGGAACAGGGATGTGCCTTTTAGAAGGGCGGACATCCTCCAAAGGGGATCGTGAGCGATCCACAGAAGAGTCCAAGGCCTAAGTCCAAGGACTAGTGGCAGCGTCGTCAGGAGAAGGTTAAGGAATGGGCAAAGGTCAGGGGCCAGAAGAAGACGGAAGAGGATGCTCCTCTCAGGGAAAGGCTGTGAAGAAGAGGGTGAAGCAGAGGGCAAAGGCAAGCTCTGCAAGATCGATGACACCCCCTGGGGGCCGATGGATCATCAAGCTGATCTTTAGATGCAGGAGATCTCCGCATGGAAATCTTTATGATTGAACTACTTTCAAACAATTGCATGAGAGACGGATGAAAGACTTTGCTTCCCCCTTGAAGGATGATCAGTAACGGGGGAAGCCCAGTCAGCAGCAACAGCTGAAGAGTGTGAAGAGGCAAGGGCATTGGCAGCAGTAGCATAAGATGCCTCGGACACCACTATGTCAACGTACAACAGAGGATCCACATCCGAAGTTGAGGAAGGCTGCACACTAGCACCACGGGTGATGAGCAGCAGCAAGGACTCCTTGGAGGGCGGACCCGAAAGCCCCAAAGATGACCACACGTGTACAAAAGGAGAAAGACAAGGCCTCACCCAAGGCAAGAGGTGGGTCTGCTCCACTAGGGGAAGCAACACCATCTCTCGAGGACTGGGTTGACCATCAATTAAAGGGCCCAAGCTACTACTCTACGGTCTCTCGGAAGAGGCCAATCGAGCCGGAGCTTCGGAGGAAGGTCGGGAAGCGGAAAAGGCAGCTTTGGGTTTTTTCCCTTTCAAAGAAATCCTCGAAGGAGAAATATCCCGCTTTGACTTCTTCTTCTGCCATCACCCAAACCTTTCCCACTGTGAGGCAGCAGACCACTCCCGACACTTACAACACTTGTTTTCACTATCACACAGTTGACCTCTGAGAGCGGGACAAAGGGTGTGATGATTGATGTCCATGCCCGACATGAAAGTACCCCAGGGCCGGCCTTCAAGTCCAGGGCAGGTACGCATGGTCAGCATTAGTCAACACACACACACACTAATAAAGAGAAATCACAAACAAAAAGCACTAAGGGGACCATCCGCTATGTCTTGTATTTTTTTTCTAATTCAAAATACACAATTCCTATTCATGTTTCAGACATACGTATTAGCCTTGCTATAAAGTTCACGAGGACGTTGTGAAAACACAATATACGTGCGAACTGCAAGTAAACTAACACATGCATTATAAATTCTATATGTCTTTGGAAACGATGGCTGTTCTTCTCCTACTCTCTACCAATGCTGTCCACCTCTGTCAGATGTATGAGATTTCGGAACATAAGTGGAAAAATCGCTATATACAGTATGTGCAAAAATAAACACGCAAAGACGTTTCTGTCAAACTCAGTCAGGCAGATGGCGGAGTAAGGATGACAATCATTTAAAGACCGCTTTATCTTCATTATTTGTAAAAAAATAATTGGCCGAAACTTCTGGAGAGCATGTACGATATGTTTCTGCATACATAGAAATAAAACTTTTCGATTTCTTAAAGTTACGTCAAACACCATGACGGAAGGTCCCCTTAATGGGAGTCCAAAATAACTTGGCAAGGATGAAGAACGGCAACGACCATTCACCATCTGAGCCAAAAGCAAAGCGAGTTAAATCACAGGTGTGTGAGTGGGCGCAGTAGCAAGCTAACCCCCTACCCCCTTAAAATAGCGGAATGGGTAGTTAACCCTCGTTAAAATTTTAATAGCTCGTCCTTTCAGCTTCGCCGAAAGTAATACCTCGAATAAATAGTGTAGGTTTGTATTCCAGTTACGGAACAAACACCTTTTTGGGGGTGTTAATATGCCATGTGGTCTCAAAGAACCAACACCAGAGAAAGAGTAAACTCGTGTACCATAACGGACAACCATCTCCAACTAAGCAAACGATTAGTTCATGTGAACCTGGGTGAGCACAAATTAGGAAGTTGATACTCGCCTCTTAAGACATGATCCCTGGGGAGGGAGCTAGATGTCCACCATGGTAATTCTCTAAATGGGCCAGGATAAGAAGTTCCCTCTTGGGGCCGTTTACCTCTCTTAGATGCCACGAATATGCCGAGCACTAAGTACGCATCTTGTACCACTTGCATTTTGCAGGTAGTGTCTTATAAACACATTGTGTTCAAACCAACCTGTAATTCCCTGAAATTTCACATTAGGAAAAATTCCGAGAGCAATTTTTCTGGTATCATGGGTCCTAAGAATGGAAATATGATCAACCTTTTTGATGACGGATGTCATGAGAATACAGATAGCCCTAGTAGGGGGCTTGTTCATTTGTTTATCTTTAAACTGAATTTCTAAAGTCGTGGATCTCTGTACCTATGCCCTACATGGTAGATACTGGACATAGATTGGCATCACCCGACTATAAGGCCATGATATAAAGAGGATATCGCCTGTGACGAGCCTTTTCTTTTTTGGTTAAAAACATAGGGCCAGAAGTGATGGTGAGGAATTCCTGTTTACTATGCAATGCTGTAATGTTGTAGACTCTTGCTCCCAAAGCTGTAGCTACAGTACAGTATTTGAAAAAATAGCATTCTGGAATAAATTTGAAGGAAGCAATAGAATTATCTAATTTGGTAAAAACATCAAGCGCTCTATCAAGAGACAAAGACATTTAAGTAATTGGCCTGGTTGGTTATCGTCAGGCAAAAGACACTTTAATCTTGTGGAACATGTCAGTCGAAATCAAAGTTAATAGCCTGGTCGGAAATTAAAATAACATATCATTAGGAGACTAGGAAATTTGGATGTACAAGGAAAAACTAAACCCAAAATTACCACTTTGAAAATTAGATATTAATTTTTATGAAATATATACTGGAAGTGGTAGCCTGGTTTGTGCGACTAGGTAGGTTGATTGATATTAGGAGGGACTTCCCTCAAAGCTTAATGGAATGGTGACAAAATAGTACCCAACTAAAAAGAAGTTACTGCTGAGAAAAGGGGGATATACAGAAGATGAAGAATTATACAAATGCTTTGATTCAACAATACAGAATAAGAAGACAAAAGAAGAATAAACCCAAATGGGTGGAGCTTCATTTAAAGCTTAAAACACTAAGAAGCAAAATAATTGTACAGACCATTATATAAAAAGTCTTTTAGAATTCCATACATCCAATTATTTGATGATCTAATTTAAGCTTGTTATAAGGTGAATACCTAAAATTTTGCTTAAGATAAAATTAATTTAAAAAATGACACAGGAGTACAAAACAAAGTATGTGAATCCTTGATTAACTGACCTTCCCTAGTTAACAGGATCCCATTTACACACAATACTGTAGATCTTAAATGGTACCGTTAGAAAAAGTACACTAATAGAAGAGCATGAGGTATACCCTACAGGCTGAAAATTCATGTTCGTACAATAGTAAAGATTGTTGATAAAGAACTTCAATTTTATGTAAGAAGACAAAATACTTAAAACATACCACTGAAAGTAGAGACAGGAGCAAACTTTTCGTCATCAACATGATATACATCAGTAAGATCAAACATCTAGAAATAGGTCTGTATTAAGAAAATCCCAGGCTTTAAAGCACTTTTTGATGGCGTTAACAATACTGGACACTACTGCATACCAGAGATGTGACAATTAAAAATTAAAGGTACTGTCTCTCAGGGAAAATCATTGTGAGAAAAAATAACGATACAACAACGTTTTACTGTGCTCCGAAACCAAAATAACATTAAATCTGTACACTGGCAATGAACATCACTTGATCAGTAATATGCCATATCCATGACAGTTTTCCTTTAAAGATATGAGCCAGGAACGCTTGCAACAGTCAAGTGTTGTCCTTTTGGATATGATGAAAGAGCAAGTATAGAAGAACAGTATACTAGTACAGTATTTGAGACAGTAAATAGGGGCGAGGACATTTCTTGAGGAAAATTTCATATTACGAATGATTGAATTTCAACCTTCACTGCTGTGTAGCTAAGGAGTCATTGACATGGGAAATATTCTTGATGATTTAGTAATGGTTTTACTTCAGCACTATGCCAGGTAGCTTAATTAGCATCAAAGAATTGTGTTTGAAATAAAATATGACCCTCTTCAAAAAGTCGACTATACAACACCAGCAAGATGCAGCAGCCTGCCAAAAAGAAGAGTCTTAAAGTTGCCAGGCAAAGGTATTTCCTATGATAGCTGACCAAGCGGAACTGGGAAATATTTGAACTAGTCGCAATAGACAACAAAAATTGAGACACTGGGCAGCATGAAGAAAGGAAGGAAGTGGCAATTTTGTAAAGTAAGATATAAAGCAAGTGAAACTAGGGTCCTAAGAAACACTAGACCCCCTTAAGTGCAATGTATGGTGGTATCCCCTAAAGGAAAAAGAATCTAGGCAGATGGAACACTGAAGAGCCTTAAGGAATACCTCCTACAACACAAAAATAGGATTAAGCAATAATAAGGCACTTTATAAAATTTGAAGATTAATTATATATACAAAACCTTTGCAGTCTATGAATAATTAACTCTGTATTATAATGATAACGTCATGGTAGTCCTGCCAGTCACTGAATTGAAGTTGTTCAATTCTTGCATGAGGTAATACTTAATGTTCTATACTGTATTTGCACAAATAACTGACAAAACCTTACTATAGCTTCAATCTACTTAAATATATCCTAAAAAAATTTAATATTTCCATGAAAATAGCCAATCATTAATTACAATGGGTGTTGCAATGGTTAAGTAGGTATTCTAGTTGGGAAGGTAGCAATTGAAATTTTAGTAGTGATAGTCTCGCTGATAGTTATGCCGATATTCAAGTAGTATTTCAGTTAGTCAATAAATGCTAAAAGTGGTGATGGTGTAGCAATGTCAAAGAAAATACACACACATTTTGCTCCTTTTACATATCCTGAAAAACACATATTGTATAATGTATCCATCTCGAATCCTATTGCATGGTATTTGAAAGAGAAAAAAAAAGTTTAGTTCTTACCATTAATCCAAAATAAATTTGTGTACTGTAGAAGGTTGATATTTTCAAATTATTCACCAAAACGCGATCTCTAGGAGCTACCGCATTACCATCATTGAAGAATCTCCAGAAATACAGGGTAATCTGAAAAAACAAGTTATCATTGATTACAATTTTAAGTCACATTTCCTATACATTAAACATTTACCATAAAATTTTAAGATCATATTTTCTATGCATATGTTACGAATTCGATGATTTTTTTTTTATGTAACATGAAAAATAAAATTGCCAATGAAATATTTTCCTGTCTTTCCCCTCAAAGTCTGACAAATTTCCACTCGAATTTCAACACATGAAATATTAAAAATATATGTTAAAAAATAATTAACACTCAACAGCAATGTAGATAGTATACATTTCATTTCAACAATCTCCACTAACTTATGAAGGCTTTGACCAACATCAGCTTTGGTAAATTTCATTCATGAACACAACTTACTACCTGCTAAAAATGCAGTGCATAAAGTTCTGAGAAAATACAAGAGCCTTTGTAGGTAATATATATATATATATATATATATATATATATATATATATATATATATATATATATATATATATATATATATATATATATATAATGCCCTCTATATAGATGAATGCATTATCATTTACTGCCTGTAAATATCTATAACCAATCCTTATAAAATACAGGGTAGTAAAAATACTATAGTATTCAACTAGTTGAATACCAATAATGTATACTTGAAAACTGAGCAATGGTATGTGGAACTAATAACAAATATTAACCATGTACATTCATAAGTTATTTTGTGTACAGTTCATCAATCTTGTCAATACATACTAGCGATTTGAACTAGTAGAATCAAACGTGGTACACCTTAGCATTAGTAGTTATATCTTAAAAGCCAACTTGAATCCTAAATGCTTTATCGGCTAAAATCATAACCGGACACACTATTGAAAAGGAAAGTTAACATTTTTAAAATGACTATGCTATTCCTGTAGATATAACAAAAATTCTACCTTAGAAAACGTCTTCATAAACAACCAGATTAACAAAAATAAAATTAATATGAAGAACAAACACATGAATGTTTGTGAAACTGTACGTAGGTAGCAGGTACTACCAAATCTTAACAATAGAAAGCAGTTTCATATCGGAGGGACCTTCCCCTAGAAGAGTTACCATAGCTAGTCTTTTACACCTACCATGGGGGTAAATATTTGATCCAATGATTATTTACTGCAGCTCACTTAGCATTTTCCCAATCATATTAATCTTATCTGCTATTCTGTGCTATCAAACTGTATGAATGCACAATAAAGAGGTTGTCCGTGGGATGACATTCTCAAGTTCACATCCTGTGTCTCCAGACCCAATCTGAAAAATAAAAAAGGTAGACTACAATAGCCACTTAACCTAGAGTAGGGTATTATTAGCTATAAAACATAGAACTTGAAGTCAATTAATACAAAGAAGACATACTGACCAGGCACTATTTTTATGAAGGCTAACTTTACTGTATATATCACCTGAATTCAATAATTGATTTTACTATTCAAATCTAGTACACACAAATAAGTCATATGAGAAAAACAATGGGTAAGGTGAGCGCAGGTTATGTGAATGTGATAAATATATACTAAAGGTTAGAAATTCATCATATCACCAAATAGCACTGCTGTCCCATATAGCCTATCCTTGAGGACTGAACGTAGTAAAGAAATAATCGTCATGGTTTTGTTTACTTTTTAGTAATGATATATATAAATATATATATATATATATATATATATATATATATATATATATATATATATATATATATATATATATATATATATATATATATATATATATATATATATATATATATATATATTACTTTTGACCTCTTCACTTCATAGACGGTAATTCATCGGCATTTTCTGGGTTTTCAAAAGACTCCAATACATTTATATTATGCTCTTGGGGAGGCTCAGTCGTTTCAATACTAACCTAAACCATGGTTATTGAGTAAAATATTTCATTAACAGAATTATACTCAACGTTTGAATCTTTAGCATATAAATCACATTGAACAATAGATATTGAAAAAGTAACGTATTAATTTCAATGGTTCTGAGCCGTGGGGAGGTTTTTAATAGATATGTTTAAAGATTTCCACGTACAAGATTACTTGTCTCACTAATAATAAAAAAAAAAAAAACAATATCAATGACATTATTAATAACAAAATTAATATAAAAATCGTGCTTCTCAGAATGTCAAACGAGTAACCTCCAAGTGCACTAAAAAGAAGAGAAAAATAAGTTTTCTGCAGTCACTCATACATACACATTTTCTTTTTCCTTATTAAGAAGAAAATATAGAAGTTGAGGGTAAACTGACAAATTTATCTTTATATAAATGATGTATTGTGGTAGCTAACTAGGTTCACCTTTTATTTTTCCCCAGTAAAAATTCTTCCCCAAATTGGTCTTGGGCGCTAAATGGTTCTCCAGGTTCCAATGATGGGTCATATGGACTAAAATCTTAAATTTAACCCCGTCCCGTTTGAAGTAAAGCAACACGGTACGAGAAGTACTAATAATTACATTACAAATTTTTTCATTTTATTATGGTTAGAGAAACTTCTAGTGTTGCCATTAGGCAGTTTGTAAGTAAAATAAAAATGGTATACTAAGATCACCTTGGTCTAGAAAAATGGAACTAGACCATCCTCAATAAGGTTTCTTCCCAACTAGATTTACAGGATGAGTGACATTTGTCGCCCTAGTTTATTTATCTATTTACCAGAAATCTAGTTAATACAAATGTACATGGTAATGCTCTATATATACTGATGTTTAAGGTCCTACCTAAAACATAAGGGGAGACTATATAAACCACCTTTAATAAAACAAAAAGTTAAGATATTTTTTGTTAAGCATGAGATTAACTAAAGCGTTTAATGATATTTGTCCTCATTTACCACTTATTGCTTAAAACACCCATAAATTTGATTATGACCTTTTGTAACTATTAAAAATAAATATAATTGTCTTTCATAAATGACAGCACCACATATGTGTACCAGTGAGTTTTCACTAACACTTTCTTTTTGTTTTGTTTTAAGAAGAGGACAAATGTGAGCGTTGAGTCACTCATTATTACGACTTCTAAGCATTAATTGAAATACTTTTCCAAAAATATATCGCTGGTCCTTTTTACTTAACTTGAACAAAAAGGATTTGGCTTATGATACAAGGCAACATACGCTCCATTAATAACGGTATATTTCTACGGAAACTTAAAAAAAGAAAAAAAAATATCAAGAAAATGAAAGCCCAGAGGGCCTACGGGATTTTGATTAGTAAAATTTAGGCACAGGGCTGAGCTGTTGGACAGGTTAGTCATTTGGCCCAGTCATGAATTAAGTAAATATCAAATATACATTATACAAAAACTACATTTTGAAAAGTACAGTCACAAAATATTCCCACATTCAGGTCAATAACTAGAATTTAAAAACTTATTTTTCGTTAAAAATGCTTAATTCCAGTAGATGGGGTCGACATTAAAGTACTGGAGTGACTAAAACTACGGAAGTGGCATTTTCGCCAATAATTAACCTTTCTCGAACGGCACACCAGAAGCCGGGCATGCCATTGTTAAAAATTACATTAGCCTTACGGTGATTATGAAGTGTCATTCCAGAAGCTAATTTCAGCTCTTACTTTACTAAATTCCTACACACACACACAGAGAGAGAGAGAGAGAGAGAGAGAGAGAGAGAGAGAGAGAGAGAGAGAGAGAGAGAGAGAGAGAGAGAGAGCGCGCTTTTAAAATATAGCTTAAAGTGTTGAGAATAATAAATAGCAAAGTTATGCTGTAACATTGTTTCTAAAATTATAGATACATTTCATATTCTTCTCTGCGTACACCACTGGCTTTTAAACATTTCATTAGCAAGTAGTATGTTTCATCAGAAGACCCTCGCCCACCAGACTTACAAAACTACAAAAACATTCCAAGTGGTCGCGCCACCGCAGCTTATTTCTCTAAACCAGCGGTCCTTTCCTAGAATCAATTAATCATTTCAAGCTCTACACAAGTTTAAAATCCCTGCAAGTTTCATTACTTTGCGATTAAAATTTAGGCCGTATGGTTGATGACCGGAATTTGACCTTTTGCTTGACCTTGGACTCTACCTTAACTTTGTATCAATTTGCGTAGATTATCATACTCTCGAATATGAACCAAGTTTGAATCACGTGACACCAATGTCCAAACTTATGGCTGACTCCGTGAATTGGGACATTTTGCTTGAATGTGACCTTGACCTTCCAAAATTTAATAATTTCCAGCTTTTAACATATGTTAATCCCTGCAAGTTTCACTATTCTACTATTATAATTGTGGTCAGGAAGCTGTTCACAATCAAACAAACACACACACAAACACTCAGGGGTAACCTCCTTCCAACTTCGTTGACGGTGGTAATTACGAATATTACCGTTATAATAAACAAAAGTTGATTCGATGTTATTTCTCCACAACAAAATTGCATATAGACTGAGAAAACACAAAAATTATAAAAAATAACCCATGGCTATGACAGCTTTAAAATGTTAAGTGTACGCAAAACTAAAATGACTATTTCAAATAGACGGACAAATAAAGTACACACAATAGATGGAAAATGCCACGAACTTTATTGAAATAATAGTGCAGTTAAAACATTTTCCTACTGAACTTAATTACAGAATTCCAATCACCAACAATTTGCTCGTCTTATTTTTCATTATCAAGGGTTTTCACCATTCATAAATGTAGGTATCAAAATTTACTGTCTATATTTGATTTTAAGTGTTCAAAGGTTTATGTGCTCCACAGTTTCTCCTCGAGCCTTCAAATATACGAGAATTAATTATACTAAAACTAAAATAGTATAAAATTAAGGACAAATAAAAGGTAGCCACTGCGTAAATCTTCAACAATATATAATGAGCAGTTGGTCAAAAGGAGCCAGAAAAAAACCTGGCCTCGGAAAGGTGACTTTGGAATTTACACAAAATTAATGTTTTATAAACAGTAGTTACACCCAGCCTCCTCCTGTGCCCTGGAGCATAGAAAATTAACACAGCCGCTATTTTGATGCACAAAAATTAACAGTATAATGTATGACAAATTTTCTGGATGGCTCGTGATTTTATAACATCCAACATATATGAAGGGAAATATAAATGACAAAATACGTAAACGAAAAGTAACAAAATTAAATAATAGGTGAATTGGAATGAGAGTGAAATAGAGTGGTAAAAATTGTATTACATTGGAAAGAAGAACGAGAGAAAATAGAAAACAGGAGCTGTATACAATTAGGTGGGTGGAGGTCAAGGAGGTATTAAACCTCTTTGGTGGAGGTGGGAATTAAGTACGTTCATAACTCACGATTTAAAAAAAAAAAGTTAAAATAGGTTTATTAAAATACAATGAACGACAGAAGCGACAAAAAGCCGATTAAAATTGCATTATAAAAAAAAAGTTGATGACAGTCTTGATAATAAACCGAAAGTAAACGATAGTATGGTGAAAGCATGAGTATACCCGAGAAAACGTAGATAAAAAAAAACAAATATGCAAACTGCGAAAGTATTACGTACAGTCACAGCAAGAATGAACAAATTAATAAAGAAGACACCGATGGTTCCTTTCCTTCACACCAGACATTCCCAAATCTGACTTTATTACGGGTGGGAATTTAAATGATTTTAGAACATAATTCCTTTCTTTTTAAAAGGTTTTGAAAAGAAAACACTATGTTAAATCAGCAATGCAGATGAAACATTCATGTTTAATTGAATGAATCCCTTAAACATTCTTAGGTTCTATAAAAGTGCTTCAGAAAACGTTAAAACCTCTAGTTTTGTTCGAAACTTTTAGCAATTTGTAGTTGAAGAGCTTTAAGGAATTGAGAAAACTAATAACATAAATACTATAGCTGATGACTAATGTGTAAACTCGCATTTTAACGTAGTATATATTCTTATAATGTTAAATAAATGATTAACTTGAAGATGAAATATGGGAGGTTCCAAAGAGGTTCCACAAATATGGCTAGCAATTACAGCTTTGGCTCTCAAAATCCTTACATATCAATTAAAAGTCTTTACCTAGAAAAAAACTGCAGGCCACTTCTACATAACAATTAACATTTACTGGAAATAGCCATTATTAGTTACGCTATTTAACTAAATCTTTCAGGCCTCGGGAACAACATATCTAACAAAAACATTTAAAATTCTTCATTGAATCTGACCTTGGAACACTTCCCTCCTATTGCAAACATACCTCGGTTAACTTCAAAGAACTATGTTACACTATTGATACTTGCCGTGTCTTGTTAATTAACCATGTTTGCCCATTTCATTGACGATAATACAAACGCACTGCTTCGACACAAATCACTTAAAAATAATTAGCAGAGTCAATTCATGACATTATAGCAATGAACGTAATTCGTGTCCACTAAAGTAATTTTCAAGATTTGTTCATACTGGAATTTCGTCATTATCTCATTTTTACTACACAAAATTATAGTACCTACAGAATTTGAACACAACGAATAACAACATAAAAGGAGCAAGTCTGGGTGTAACCTCATACGAGACGAACGAAGAAATCGAAATGCAAATTGAAAAAAAACTTCTATTATTCAAAGCAGTCAAAATAATGCAAAACAAGTAAGCCAGTAAAGTGGCAATTGCTTCAGTATATCAATTTAAAGCTGCCTATTTTTTTTTTCTTCTGATCTTACAATACGTACTTTCAACTCGTTAGCCTGTTAGAGTTACTCTGTTAAACCCAATTCACTATTAATCGGTATTAAACATTTGCACTGCCTATGCTGAAAACTTTTAAATGCTCTCGTCACGCCCATAAAATAACTTAAAACTTGGAAAAAAAATTTATCCTAGAAGCCGTGTTTACCTTGCTTAGCTTAAATTTTTTAGTGAAATATATGCACAAAACTATCAAAATATAAATCAAACATGACTTTCGCAAATACCAAGTTTTCTTATTGATGTAAAAAATGAATTTGAAGGCAAGGCACAGTTGAGCAACAAGCGAAACATAAGGCCTTTTTTAACTTTTCAAGCAACGCCACAGGAAACTGGCTACACGAAAATGTATTGCGAAATATCATGTATTTAATAAAATTTAAAAATTTGGCTAGGTTTAGAAAAAAAAACTACGCTTGTTCTCAGAATGATTAAAATTAACCATTCCTGTCGAAGCGTATTGCATTGTCCCGAACATATTTTACATTTATAAAAAAAACAGATACCTTTAAGCTGGCCGTACTACCAAGCACATCCTCACTTAACCAAGAAACCATTAAACTAAAAGTAACTCAGAATGTATAGCGTAGAAATAACCACCCACAACACCTTCATTTAAAAGTGTCTTTTTAAAACTGTAGAACTGCCGCTTAAGCAGATAATTAGCCTTGAAACAATCTGCAGAATACAGATCTGAAACCGTTGTCCTATCACCCACGAGCTCTTGAAGGTCGTAATGGCATTGTGCAATACACTAGTACTATTAACTTTGACGCTATAAATCATAAAATAGCATATGGGTATAATATAATATTCAGGATTGATTGGTAATGATTTCAAAGCATAACCAAGATTAAGGAGTTACTGGTCTTGCAGTACTTAAGATTCAAATCCAAGATAACCCATACACATTACGTTTTACCTAAAAATTTGAAAAACGTGTGTGTATATATATATATATATATATATATATATATATATATATATATATATATATATATATATAAATTGCCCTTGAAAGTATATACAACAGATAGTCAATGTACTTTTGACTACCTTTCTTAGCCGCACCAGTAAACCAGAACCACATATGGCAGCTTTCCTTTCTCAGGAAACGGATCACGGTAATTAATATAGTAATGGTGTAATCAATACAATCTGATTCACCTCCCGAGAACCGTCTTTCTATTTTGTGAAAATCGCAAGGAAAAAAAAAACTAACAATAATGTCTTCTTGAGGACACAAGTAACCTAAATTCTCGTCCAAATATTCCTAGCACAACACCACCCCTTCTAACTTGGGAATCGATAATTAGGGTAATTGGTAGGTATGATACTTTAACTTATAGCCAAATATAACCATATATTTATCCTACTCTCTATCTTGTCTTTTAAGAATTTCTGACCATTATTAATGGCGCAAACCAACCGTCCATTAGTTTTTGGATCCCCTTACATAAAGACAATTGTAGGGGACATCAATGAGAAACCGGTTTTTTTCCCCGGAGAAACGCCAAAAAAAAAAAAAAACGAGTGCTTTGCTGCAATAACAATGGTCAGAAATGCAAAATAAACACAAAATAAGCAGTTGGACTTCTAGATGCATCACTGCTCCAATGATCTGGCAAGAGTACATGATGTGCTGCACACACCAGCCGATTGGGTCACTATTTTGGGGATATTTTTTTACGTTTACATGAGCAGCAATAGCTATACACTGAACGGAGGACGTTTTCACCATTAGAAATTGCCGACATAGATTAAATTACACTAAATTTCGAAATAGATTGTACTTCCTTCTTGGATATGTCTATTGTGATGGTAGTGAACTTGAAATTGAAAGGGGGGGGGGATGGCTGTTGTAGAACAACATCCGAGAACTTGTGCATAAATATTTGGAAGCTCGCAATTAGTTAAAAAAGACAGGTAATGGTTTACGTCATATAAAAAAAAAACCACCTTGCGCAAGACAACGCATCGCAATGCTCATAGCTCACCACCAATATCCCGAATGTAAAAATGGAGCTGGAGTAAGAAATGATAAACATTTTAATCGGCAAGTTGTTATTCCCCAGCCCCCAAATAAAGAGAGCAAATGGCAATAACCACCTCCAATTTCTCCAGATGTTAATTTCAGGTTCGGGGGAATGTCACAATGGGGCAAAACATCCTGTAATTTAGCTGGCCTGAGGTCAACACTGTATTTGCCATTAGACTAGAGAAGCATGCAACAGTAAGGTTCTAAAATCCATAGACTAACAAGGCTCACGGCACAATTTTTTTTAGAGGGGGTTGCTCTACTAAGGATTACTTACAAGTTCTGGAATCTGTTCAATCTGGGTTAAAAATGAAGACAAGTCTTCTTACATCTAAATTCTATAGCCAGTAATAATCATCTGCCAAATTATATCCAATACTTACAAAATAGTTCACCGATGTGTTCGGTTAAGGTCGTCAACTAAAGTATTATCGTTCATTAAATGAACTACTATCGCAGGAGCATCCGTTCACTGTCAGTGTGACGGGTGTCTCTCAAAATTTGGCAGGTGACACTGACAACAAACCTCTCAATTGTTCCAATACTACGAAACTCTTCTAAAACATTAAATTTTGCTTACCAGTCCTAAGTCCAAAGATAATAACGTCTATATAATATCTATAAAACAATAATTTTTAGCGTTTTACTAGGTTGTTGTTATAATGTGGGAAAACATAATGAAGAAAGAAGGAAATTCTCGAACATACAAAGTTTTCGACAAAGCTTCCTGAGAGAGAACCTTTGTCTTGGGGTGTTAGTTTCTAATCCATTTCAGATGATTGAAGCAGTGTTTAATTTGATTGCAACTTATTATGTATGCAAACGATATTTTGTGCACATGTTTAAATTAATTTTCTTCATTTTTTAATTATTTCAATTACAGTGTTCAGATAAATCATGTTATATTTCCCCTGCTCCCCTCCATTTCTAAATTGTCTAAATTGATACTGGCATGTTGCATATATCATTAATGTATTACATGTACTTAATGTAAGGGTATGGTAAGAAAAAACAAACACGATGCTTAG
>NC_090746.1:59496418-59498918 GCF_036898095.1 Palaemon carinicauda
CCAGTCAACACCCGCAAACTTTCTTAGTTCGTCGTCCATTGTCTTCTCGCCCTTCCTTTGCTTCTTTTGCAATCTCTAGGGAACCATTCTGTTATTCCCACTGTCCATACATTATCTGTCATTCTCATTATATGTCATGCCAATGTCCATTTCTTTTGCTTACGTATTGGAGCATCCTCTATTTTAGTTTGGTCTCTCATCTTTTTTTTCTGTCTCTTAGTGTTATTCCCATCATTATTCTTTCCATGGCATTTTGAGTTTAACTAGCTTATGTTCTAAGGCTTTAGTAAGGCTCCAAGTTTCTGATGCATAAGTTAATGGGAGGATCATCTCATACATGAATATAAATTGATACATACACACACACACACACACACACATATATATATACATATATATATATATGTATATATATATATATATATCTATATCTATATATATATATATATATATATATATATATATATATATATATATATATATATATATATATATATATATATATAGGCTACACACATAGCCTACACACACATGTATATATATATATATATATATATATATATATATATATATATATATATATGCTACACACACACACATATATATATATATATTATATATATATATATATATATATATATATGATAAATTTTGCACATTTTTACGTGTTTTTCATATTCAAATAAGCCATATATATTTTTGATACATTAATGTCTGGATTCTCTTAACGACCTCGGGATCAGAGCCCCAGGCGAAATCACACAAAGACAAGAGCTTGGCTCCGGCCGGGAATCGAACCCTGGTCGGCAAGCTTATTCAGAGAGCCCCAGGCGAAATCACACAAAGACAAGAGCTTGGCTCCGGCTGGGAATCGAACCCTGGTCGGCAAGCTTGTATAGACAGTGAATAAGCTTGCCGACCAGGGTTCGATTCCCGGCCGGAGCCAAGCTCTTGTCTTTGTGTGATTTCGCCTGGGGCTTTGATCCCGAGGTCGTTAAGAGAATCCAGACATTAATGTATCAAAAATATATATGGCTTATTTGAATATATATATATATATATATATATATATATATATATATATATATATATATATATATATATATATATATACGCATATATAATTGTGCTTGTTAATAGAAATACAGCTCGAATTTAATTAATCAAGAGAGCAGACAGGCTTTAGAAATGGGTATTCAACAACTGACCATATCCATGTAATTTACCAGCTAATGGTGAAATCAACAGAGTATGACAAAACCACTATATATGGCATTTATAGACTATGAGAAAGCTTTTGATACTGTGAAAACCTCAGCAGTAATGAAAGCCCCATTGCTATAAGTCTCAATTCAGAATTAATATATGATTCATCTATTTTAATATTGTTGCTGGTCTTAAATTATTTGATATTTCGTTCATATTATTTATCACACAAAGTTAATTCTTTATTTCTCTATTTATTTTCTGCAATGGTCTGCTTTCCCTGTTGGAGCCCTTGGGTATGTAGCATCCTCCTTTTCAAGTTTGGATAATAATAATAATAATAATAATAATAATAATAATAATAATAATAATAATAATAATAATAATAATAATAATAATTCTTATTGCATACAATGCATTAAAATGTGCACAATTTCTGGAGGTTTCGAAGAAATTATTTCAATTTACATTATTCCTCATGGAAAAACTTAATTTTTATATTCGTTGTTTTTGGAAATAATCCTGCTTCCTGTAACGAATTAATGCTGAATAATTAAGAATGACTATAAACAAATTTCATAATTATATATATAAATATATATATATATATATATATATATATATATATATATATATATATATATATATATATATATATATATATATATATCTAAAATCCTTGTGAAGATCTGGAGAAACCTTTGAAAAAAAAAAAAACATAATCGATTCACATTTGTTTTGGTTAATTTCAATCTTAAAGTATGCCAAAAGAAGAGAGGAGAATCAACAGTAGGTAAATATGGAGGAGACCCAAGTAATGACAGGGGAGACATGCTTGTAGAATTTGCTGAAAGAAACAATGTTAAAATCATGAAACCCTCTTTATTATAAAAGAACATAGAAAATGGACATGGACAAGCCCACATTGAGAAAAGAAAAATTAAATAGATTTTATTCTCAGTGAAAAAAGTCAATTTAGTTAAAGATGTAATGGTGTTAAACAAGTTAAAGTCAAGCGATCATAGAATGACGAGAAACAATTTTTTTAGATCTAAGGAAAGAGAGAAAAATTAATTCTAAGAAAGAAAATAAACACTCTTGTAATAAGAGAAAACTGATGAGTTTGGCTTAGTAATAAAAAATATGTACTAACCCGGTACACGATGAAATGGAAACAAGTAAAGACAAAATAAACTGTAATTTTACAAAATTTGCATTGGAATCAGCACAAGAGATGGTTGGAAAAGTTCCTAATCACTATCAAGGAAAACCATCGGAGAAGAACAAAATACCC